>NW_016107386.1:6581765-6638522 GCF_001604975.1 Cebus imitator | reverse complement strand
TTTTTTTTTTCTTTGTTTTGTTTGGGGTAACACATTCTGAAAGGTAACTTTAGGCTGGAATAACAGATTTTCTGGGATAAGAAGGTTCAGGTGGAACCCAGGGATGGTCTTCAAGAACCTTGAGGGGATGTGCAGCTGGAAGCAGATGGATCTGTGTGAACTGAGGTTGCAAGGCAGGCCCCACCCCGTTTTAGGAGTGACCAATCTGACAAGCAGAGGAGTCTTCCCCACATGCTTCAAAACACATTCTCGAGCTTCATTCAGGTCTCTATTCAAATATCACCTCCTCAGGTCTCTACTCCTAACCCTCACCCTAATTCAATGCCTGTCTCTATCCAGTATAAAATGTCACCTCTGTCACTCTCTAGTCCCTCACCTGTGTCTGCCTTTCACACTGCCCTACAGGCCATCATATGTTGTCTGACTCCCTCCAGGGAATGTCAGCACTAGAGCAGAACACTTGTTTGCTTCAACTGCTGAATCCTCAGCTCTTAAAACAGGGCTTTAAACATAGCAGATTCTCCATAGATATTTGTGAACCTCTCCCTGCAAAAAAAAAAAAAAGACAGTCCTACAGTCAGTCAGTATAATATTCTCCTTTGTCCTGGTGAACAGAACCTGAAATTAAATACTTCATTTCTAATTGTAAACATTCAGAACTCAACCTGTTGAAGAGGAAAGAAAATGAAGGAGCAGACGGTAGTTCCCTTATTACTGAAAAATTTCCCCTCTATACTAAAAACTTCCCCTTCCCTGCCCAGGGAGGGCAGGGAAGATCATGTGGGGATCTGAGCTGAGAACGGGGGCTCTCTTCTGCAACATATTCTAACCTGTGAAGGATGTCCCCTTTATTCTAGAGGCCCTGTGCTGGCCTTGGATGGGGCTTTGAAGGCCTGAATATTCAGGAACTGTCCTGAAATTTCCCCTCTTCCGCATCCAGCAGGCCTGCCACTTTCAGGAACTGTCAATTGTCCAGGGAATATAAACAAAAGAACAAAGGCAAAGTTGGCTCATTGAAAGAGAAAAAAATATCAGATTGAACTGAATATATAACCCACTGGGAATTTAAACACCAGAGTGGTATGCAGGAGGAACATGATTATAAACTCTGGGGAAAGGTCCCAAGAAACCAAAGAAATTCCATCCTGGTTCTCAGCTCCTATTCATAAGAATTTCATAGAAAGGGAACGAGTCTCCAGAACTTGAGCTTCTAGCATAGCAACCCCGCTGTCAGTTGCCTCTGTTTGCTCTGAGATATCAGAAGGGAGACTCCAAGCAAGCTGGCTTTGATTTATCTAAATATAGTCTCTTTTCCGAGAGTACAGTGCAGCAAGCAAGAAGTTCTGGGGCCAGGATGGCATCTGGCATTTTTACTTTATGGGCTGCATGACTTTTGGCACGTTCCTTTCCCTCTGCAGGCCTCAATTTCTCCCTCCATTGCGAAAGAAATCCAGACAGCATTTGAGCTCCTTTTTCTCTGTTCCTTCAAACTTCGTTGTCTGAGGCCTCCAAGGCTTCATTGTATTTTCGTGACATGTCCTCTTCATCCTCTATACTTCCTTTTCTGTTTGCAGAGAAACTGTTCCTGGCTTAATGTGGAATTGAACCCCAGAATGCAGAACAGCTCTGAGTCTCAGTCATAGACACCTAGGAGGGCTGTCACTGCTGGTCAGACAAGTGCCTGGACTTCGGGTCACCATCCCTCTCTCTTTTGACACCACTGCCTGTTTTGCCAAGTTCCCCTCCATGGCATGTGACAATGTGATGTCCCAAGGGAGAAAAGCTGCCCAAGAAGGGCCCTGACTCCTTGGCACTGGGTGAGAAGGTAGTGTTCTCCCAGCATATGACTGAGGCTACAAGGGGATGCTTGCCTGCTGAGCACCATCACTTTCCTTGCTTAGAAAATGGAAATAAAAAGAACGCTGTTCATCTCAAAAGACTTTATGGGAATCAGATGAGAAGAGGTTCTGGGGAAAACTTTGATTTGCTATTTAGACACTTGAGTCCAAGATTCTCAGCCACTGCTTTGACCTCCTACCTCTCCGGCATGCTATCTCTTCACTTCACCCACCCTGGGAGTCTCTCCAGCAATAACAGAGCAGCTCACAGTATGGGCTCTGGAGTCGCACTGCTGGGAGTTTCCCACTGGCTCTACTCTCACCAGCTGTGTGATCTTAGGCATGTTAACTCCCCTCTCTGATCTACAGTTTTCTCATCTGAAAGTGGGGATAAAACAGAATCTACCTCAAGGGTTGCTGTGAGATAATGTATGAAATGCACCTGGCACAGCACCTAAGATGCATTCCTACTGCTATTATTTCTTTGAAGATTCACAGTCTGTTACACTAATAGGATCAGTGGGAGGCTGAATCTAACTAATGTGACCCGTAGGCATCCTGAACACTGGCAACTTAGTCGAGGTGTGGTCCACAGACCTTTGGCAGTCCTCCACATCCTTTCAAGAGGTCCACAATGCCAAAATTATTTTCAGAGTCATACTACTTGGCCTTCTTCCACTGCGTTGACATTTGCACTGATGGTGCAAAAGCAAAGGTGCCCAACTGTGCAAGTGGTCATTGTATTCTTTACCCTGATGTATGCCCGGTGGGGGTGGGGGGGAGCCAATTTCATTTAACAATGTCTTTTATTAAGCAGTAAATATTGTTATTTTTATTAAATTCTGACCCCATTTTTACTTGAAAGAATGACTAACAGACAAATTATGATTATTCAGATGTGGGCACGTGGCAGATATTTCCACAGAAATGAATGAAGTAAGCCTGTTGCTTCAAGAAAAATCACTACTGATATTTGTTGCCAATGACAAAATTCAAGCTTTCAAGTAAATTTTAGAAAGCTTATATCTGCCACCGCAAACTTGTCAGCTTCCCAATAATTGAAGATATTGTAAATAAGATTTATAGTAATATTAATTAATGTGATTTTTTTGTATTATAGAATGAAATATATCAACATTTGGAAGACCTGCCTAACTCATATTTTTCCAATGATTAATGTACGATGTTACAAAATCATGCCAGGGTAAAAGATGCTTTTAAAGTGTAAGTTGGACCAATGAATTATAAATAATCAACTAAGGAAAAGCTCCTTGATAAGGTTCCAGATTTTGCGTTGCAACTAACCTTTCAGAAACTGCCACAATGTTTCATGTAATATCAAAGAAGAATATCCATTGCTATTTGAGATGGCCATTAAAATATTCCCTCTTTTTCCAGCTATGCCTCTGAGTGAGGCCAGACATTATTTATATACTTTAACAAAACATCTCATTGCAGTAGATTAAATGCAGAGTCAGATGAGAATCAGGCTAACTTCTATTAAGCCAGATGTTGAAGAAATAAGCAAATGTAAAATAATGCCATTTTCTGAATATTATTTTCCGTCTTTGAAAATTTTTCATCAGGAGATGTTAATTATGTTCCCATGTCATGGTTTTATTTTTGTTACTTTTAAATGAATTAAAGCAATATTTTAAATTTTATGTTTTAGCTTCTTATGCGGTAAATATTACTAGATGGAATCTACATAAATGAAATCTGTGTGTAGTTCTCAATCATCTTTTTAGAGAGTAAAGAGGTCTAAGACCAAGAAGCTTTAGAACCACTGCTGTAAATGTTTGAGAGGGAGAGAGCAAAAGACAGTAAAGAGAAGTTCCCGTGCTAAGCATAGGAAGTGACAGTCCTACTGTGTGCTCTGTTCTTCAGCTCATACAAGGAACACTCTGGAGCTCCCTGTCCAACGCAGAGCCCCACAATTTAGCAGGAATACTGACAAATTGAACGTTATTCTAAAAAGGGTAACGAGGATAAAATGATGTCCCCGCAGGAATAATAGAAGTAAGCAGGTAAACACCCTGAGGCTAGGCGCGGTGGCCCGCACCTGTAATCCCAGCACTTTGGGAGGCAGAGATGAGTGGATCACTTGCAGTCAGGAGTTAGAGACCAGCCTGACCAACATGGTTAAACCCCGTCTCTAATAAAATTACAAAAATTAGCCAGGAGTAGTGGCGCATACCTGTTGTCCCAGCTACTCAGGAGGCTGAGGCAAGAGAATCGCTTGAACCCGGGAGGCAGAGGTTGCCGTGAGCTGAGATGGTATCACTGCACTCCAGCCGAGGTGACAGAATGAGACTCTGTCTCAAAAAATAAATAAATAGGCACATATATACCCTGGAATACTGTGCAGCCATGAAAAAGAATAAGTTCATGTCCTTTGCAGGACATGGATGAAGCTGGAAGCCATCATTCTGAGCAAACTAACATTGGAACAGAAAAACAAACACTGCATGCTCTCACTCATAAGTGGGAGTTGAACAATGAGAACACATAGATACAGGGAGGGGAACATCACACACTAGGGCCTGTCGGAGTGTTGGGGGAAAGGGGAGGGAGAACATTAGGACAATATCTAATGCATGTGGGGCTTAAAACCTAGATGATGGGTTGATAGGTGGAGCAAACCACCATGGCACATGTATACCTATGTAACAAACCTGCACATTCTGCACATGTATCCCAGAAGTTAAGGTAAAATTTAAAAATAAATAAATAAACTTACCCTGGTAAAAAAGTCAAAAATACAAATAAAATAAAATGTATAGAATTATAATAGCTTTCTCAAATCTCGGAAAGGCTGTCAGAAAAGTTGACCAAAGCAATGAATAAGAATGGCTCCACATACATATTTTGCTAGACTAAGGGTTTTTTTTTCTGTTTTCTCCTCTTTCATTTTCTAATGATTCTCCCTGCTCTAAAATGTTGTTTCTGGTCTCTTTCATTTGCTTCTCTTCTTCTCTTTTTCTAGCTTGCTTTCTTTTTCTCTCTGCCCCCTTTCTCTCTTTCCCTTCCTTTCATTATATTTCTTCCTAAATTACCCAAAATATATAATAAATATATTTTTTTCAAAAATTTTTGTTCCTCTTTTTTATTAAAAAGGTGTGAGAAGGAGGAGAATGAGGAAGAACAGGAGGGAGGAAGAGGGAAGGAAGATGGGAGGGCCGGGGGGGAGGAGACGGGGGAGAAGAGAAGAAGGAGGAGAGAGAGGAAGAATAAAAAATAATGATCTGTTTTTGTTCCACCTCTATAACCTGATGTATTTAATAAGACAAAGGTGTTATTAAATTGATGGTGGTTCCCAGGGAAGGAACAAGAGCATTTCCTCCCAGCACGGAGAGCAGGAGGATGAGTAAGGCTGAGCCTTGGGCTTTGGGTGTTATTTATCCCAAGTTCATTAGGGAGAAAGAAAAAGTCACAAAACAGTGGGTTTTTTACAGACAACATGAGGCAAAAAGAACAGAGAATTTTAGAAAATTTGTGAAAGAAGACTTGTAACAAGACTCCTCTTCTAGGAAAGGAGCTTAAGGAAGTAATCTAATATATAGGCCTAAAACTATGCACAAGAATGTCTGTCACAGTATTAATTAAGATAACAAAGAACTAACATACCCTAAGTGTCCAATAATAAATGGTTAAATTATTTCTGAGACACAAATGTGAATTAATAGAGAAATAAATAATGGCATGGGGAAATACAAGGTAATGTTCAAATTTTAAAAATAATGAAGATACCAAATTAAATATATGTTTTAATTTAGTCAATATCTTTTTATTGAGCTGCAACTTGCATTATAGCAGATATTGGACATTTAGTGGTGTACATGATCCCTGCCCTCATACAGTTTACATTCAAATAAAACAAGATTTTAAATAATTAACTAGACAAATAATTAGTTAAATGCCTTTTGTTCCCTATTTCAATAAAGAGACATGAATTGATGAAAAGCTATAAGGAATGATAAGATATTAATGGTGAATTTTTAGTTGGTAAAGCTGTAGGTGCTTGATACATTCTTTGTAAGTTACGTATTTTTTAAATTTCCTAGAATAGGAATATATTACTTTTTAAACAGTCTTAAATAAGAAAAAATGCCTAAGGAACACACTCTTGCAATTAATTTCTAACCTTCAGCTTCCCTTCCTTTCTCCTTTACATTATTAGACACTAATGACACCTTCTACCTCTATGACCTACCTAGAAAACCAAAACAGGCAGTGGCCTTCATTCTTTCTTCAAAAAGTGCTGGACAAACAGAGTTTGAGGTGTCAGGTATGCAACAAGGCAAAAGACTGACCCTTTTCTTATGGAATTCACGGTGAGAAGATGGGAACAGATGGGTAACCAGTGCAACCATTACTCGGCACTGTGCTGAGCACTCCATATGCCTCATCTCATTTACTCTTCACTCAAACCATAGAATAAATTCTCGTTTTAGATCCACTTTGCAGATGAGGAAACTGAGGCTCACTGAAGTTAAATAATACCTTGCAGGTGGCAGAGCTGGAATTCAGACTCCCATGGCCTGACTCCCAAGCCCAAGCCCTAAGTAAATCACCAGGAAGAAGACAGAGCTATGAGTTCAGCTGTTCATGGTCCCTTCAGGAAGAGGACTCAGCTCAGACCTAAATAGGAGAGGAATCTTCCTCATAGAAGCAACTGTCCCTGAGCCTTCAAGGGTTGCAGACAACTGCATGTGGGCTGATTCTGGGAAATGAAAGCTCAGTAGGACTCGCATGTGGAATACTGCAGGGGAGTGAGGGAAGGCAGGAAATGAGGCCAGAGAATAGGCAAAGAACGAATCATAGAGGTCCTCGAAAACTCAGGACATTTCAAATTTATCCTCAAAAATGTTGGGAATCACTAATGTGTTTTAAGCAGGAAAACATAAGGGTCAGTTTTCTGCTTCCAAAATATAATTCTGGCAACTTGGAGAATAATTTGGATGAATCAAGACTGAAGGCCAAAAGGCCACTTAGGAGGCTATAGTCATCAATCAGTAGAAAGATGATGGTGGCCCAAAGCAGGATAGAAGCAACAAGGAAAGACAAAAGATGTCTGGTCCCAGAGGTATTTTGGAAGTAAAGTTGGCAGATGTAGAGGAGGTGAGAGACAGGCAGAAATAGGATGCCAAGATGTTTCTCTAATAGTATGCCAATTGAAGTGCCAGTCATTGAGATACAGCATACAGGAAGATGCCGTATTTTATTTAAAAATAAAAATTTTATTTTTAAAATTGAGCATTACTTTGTATTTCCCCATGCCATTATTTATTTCTCTATTAATTTACATTTGTGTCTCAGAAATAATTTGACCAGTTATTCACTTTAGGACAAGCTGGGTTTGAATCGCCATTGTGACATTTAGGTGGCAATGCCCAGTAAGAAGGCAGTATGAGAGTCTGAAGGCTCAGGAGAGGGAGCTGGGCTAGACGTCCATCTAGCTAGTGGTTGAGCCTTGGAAATGGATGAAACTCTCCTGGAAGAGGTGTGTCGTGAGAAGACAACAAGGCTTATTATATTATCTGAAAAACATCAACATGTAAAGTTGGGGGAAACGAATAAGTAAAACAAAACAAAACAAAACAGGAAATGAGCAGTTGCCAGGAAGGTAGAAAAAAAAAAATGCCTACAGAGGACAAATGTGGTATCACGGAAGCTGCAAAGAAACTTTTTCTGGAAGGCAGAAGTGGTCAGCAGGCAGAGAAACAAGGAAGTTGTCAGCCACCTTTGGGAAGCCAGCTTCAGTGGCAGAGTGAGGGTAGACGCCGGACCGGAGGGCAGCTGTCCAGCAGGCGAGTAGGCAGGAAGAAGTGGGGTTAGCACCTGCAAGCACCTGGAAGCATGGCTGGAAAGGCAAGGAGAAAGAAAGAGCTATAGCTGGTGGAGAATCTGGGCTAAATACTGGTTTCTTTCCACTTCACAGCTGCCATGATTTGATAGATGAACTAGACCGATTTCTCTTTGCACGCACTAGAACTGATAAGTGGCATTACTATCAATCAGGAACCAAAGAGCTTCTATATCACCTGATTTCTCTAGGAAGATACCAAAAATAAAGATTATGCAGAACCTCACAACATTTGATTTGGACTCCAAGAAGGCTGCAATTAACATTTTGATTCTATATAATAATAAAATGTGATTATTATTTTGATTATAATAACACCAGCTAACATTTGTGGATCACCCGCTACGTGCCATGTGCTGTTCTAAAGGCTATGCATAGAGCTATACAACCCATAGAGCTACAACACATACAGCTACAACAACCCATGAGATAGATCTTGTAAGTAACTGGTCCACAATCGCGATCACATGGCAAGCGAGTATTGGAATCAGGATTCTTTAAGGAAGCTTCTCCCTGACTTATCCCAGGGACAGAGGGAAAAAAAAAAAGAAAATTGAAAAGGTCTGGGGCAAAAAGGGTAATTCTGAGGTTGCCAGAACACTTCCATTCCAGAAAAGTCCTGGCATGAAAGGAGAACAAACTGGTCTGTAGGTACTCTCAGTTCCTTTTCCCTACTGGGTCAGGAGCAGACAATGATATTTCCTGAGCGAAATGCTCTAGGCCTTGCTGGCACCAACCACATAAATATGTTCTTTGAAATTCTAGTTTTCTGAGGGCTGCAGCACAGAGGTGAGATGAATATCCTAAAAGGACTACTGAAGAGTGGAAAGCACAAAGTCCTTCTTGTAAATGGTCATCCCAATTTGATTCCATTTCTGCATAGCTTTATACCATTTGCTGAGGGCCTTTATACCATTATCTCATTTAATCTTCGTGGCAAGCCTAAGAAAGGCAAGCCTAGGGAGGAGCTGAGAACCCTGGAACTTTACACATCTTCTCCTCTCTTGTGGAAACATTCTTTCTCCTCTCCATTTTTTTTATATGATTGCTTGGCATCTGGCTTATCAGTGCCTATGTTTTATTTTACTGGGCTAAAGGGAAGGACAGTAGTAAGAATTTTAAATATGTATATATATATATGGTTTTGGACTAAATGAGATAATGATCTATGTCTCCGCTTAGGAGGAAGAAACACCAATACCAACCCTTCCCCGGCTGCCTGGGCACATCAGAAATACCCAAGGATAAGTGACACCCGAGTTTATGAGCTTTGCATCAGTCAGATTCAGTCAGGGGTATATTCATTATGATTGGGATGGAACAAAAGAGTTGTGATATGAATTAGATGCTATGCAATTATGGAAGAAACTAGGAAAGTGAAATTCTGAAGTGATATTTAAAGGATCAGAAAAGGATTCATAGTAAATCTGAAAAGTCAAAAGTCAAGCACATACAGCAACCCAAGTGCACTCAAAAGGGGTAGTGCAGGAGAGGTGTGTGGGAAACCATTGCCTCTCAGAGGCAAATGCGCTGGGTTTTGCAGATGAGATGATGGGTCTGGAGCTGCTGGTTGTCAAGAGGAAGAGCTGGAGGAGCTGGAAGCTACCAGGTACAGCTATGCCTGTCACTCCATCTGACCACATGACCTTCAGAGAGTGATAACAGCCGCTGTTTCACCTCTGCCTTCTAAATCTTATGCAAGTCTCTCTTGCACAACTCTTGCTGGAGACCATAAAGGAAAACATACATAGTTTCTGATTAAACCAAGCTGACACAGTAAAATCCAACACACGAAGTAAAATACAAAGTAAAGTAAGGGTTGACTAACATGAGAAGAGATGTCAACTTAGAGTCAGCTTGCCTTTTCTTATACCTTCTGCATGCCCAGTGTGTCAGCACACTTTCTAACACTGTACCATTATCTCCACAATGGCCTGTGCATGTATCCCCTCTTCTCTGTCCCCATGGTCATTATCCCTGTTCAGATTCTCCTCACCTCTCATCTTGAAGACTGAATGTCTTTCAAGTCCTCCACTCACTCTGCTCCCTCTGGCCTCTTCATCTTTTACACTTGATCTTTCTTCTGCATGGAATGCTGTTCCCCTCCTTTATACCTTAGGTCTTAGTTTAAAGATCACTGTATTTTGGAAGCATTTTGGATCTCTCAAAAAATCTGAGTTAGATGCCACACTGATTTTCTTCTCTATTCTAGTACTGATTACATTTCAGATCTTATTTAATTGTCTGTCTTCCTCTCCATCCCCACCAACTAGGGCATGACACCTAGGGGTTCAATAATTAAGTGATTGACAGAATGAATGAATGGATGGATGAGTAAAAAAGTCTCTCCATTCCCAGCGTGTATTCTCGCTAATAGCTTCTATATTATACATTGAAATGATCTTTTTGAAAACCTAGACTTCAGTGGCTTGTCATTGCCAGTGGATAAAATGCAAAATCCTCATCTGTGCATTCAAGAACTACCACATGTAGTCCCAGCCTACCTTTTCTAAGCATCTGCCAGTATTCTTCCACAAGTGTCCTCTATACTTCAACCAGACTTATCAACAAATTGTTCCCTGAAGAAGAGTAATTATTTGCAGTACTAATTTCAAAAAACAACTTTTATTTATTGACCATATACTATGTGTTAGGCATTGTAGGATATATTTTATCTATCTTATCTCAATGAACTATTAAAATAGTCTTATGAAGCTCTCATCTCTTGCCCTTATTTTAAAGATGAGAAAACCAAAGCTCAGAAAAGATAAGTCACTTGCCCTAAGTCACTTGGCCAAAATCACATAGCTAGTAGGTGATGAAGCCAGTATTTAAATTCATGTATTATCCAAAGTTGAGACTATAACCATTCCACTCTACCATATCTTCCTGCAAGAAGTTTTCAATAACTGTTTGTTGAATCATTTAATTAACTAGGTGACTAATATAACCTAAATATTTTGTATAGCTTATGTCATTAGCATTCACACAACAGCTTTATGAGAGAAAGGCTATTATTATTCCCAAATTATAGATAACAAAAGTGAGACTCAAAGAAGTAAAGTAACTTACTCTAGGCCATACATTTTAAAAGGGGGAAAACTGGGAATTGAACCCTGTTTGCTTCCAGGCTGGAGCAACTAGCTATTATGCCACAGCACTCCTAGTTAGAATCACCAACTGCTGGAGCTGGACTGGCCTCAAGTTACCATCTTATCTCAAGGCACTCACTTCATGGATACAAATAACAATTCCTAGGAAGGCTAAGTGACAGCACTTGATTGTGGTAAACTAGGACTATGGCTTGGTATCCAGTGTATTTTCATTATAAAATCTGTCTCCTTTTCTGACCAAAAATGTATCCTAGATGAGAGCCAAGGTTTGCCCATTAGACAACAGGGAGCACAACCAGCTTACTCAGTCTTTGTTCCTGCTGTACTTTTGCCTATTAAAATTCAACTTTATTCTGCTGGTCCTGAGGTTGTCTGTTTTCTGCTTTCTAAGAATATGAGGAATTTTGAGTCAGAGGCACATCATAACTACCTTCCAGGAGCTTCAAAGCAAATAGAGACAGATGTTGCTGATAGAAACGCTGTGACCATTAGACAAAGGTTCTATGAAAATAAGCTCTCAAGGCTTTCTGTTTATACAAGGACTGGAGCTGGTGAGTCCTGGAAGTTGAATGTTTAACCTAAGTGGACCCTAGGGAATTGTCACCTTCCTGGAAGAGAGAGAAATTCAAGAAGAGTTGAAATGCTGTAAGAGCTGAAGCCCATCTACTTGGATACTGGAAGTTGGGTGGGGCTAGGGTATAGCACAAGAAAGCAGAGAGGCGGCAAGAGGGTTTCGGACTAAAGAGACAATAAATTTTTTTCACTCATTTAATTATTTCTTTTGTCAAAGCATATGTATGATACATCTACTATGAGCCATACTTTGTATGAGAACTTAAAACAGAAGGGCTTAACCTAGGCTAGCATCTCAGAGAAAACTCCTGTATTAGTCCATTTCAAGACTGCTATAATGAATTGCCCAAGACAGGGTAATGTATAAAGGAAAGAGGTTTAACTGACTCACAGTTCAGCATGGCTGGGGAGGCCTCAGGAAACTTATCATCATGGAGGAAAGCGAAGAGGAAACAAGGTACCGTCTTCACAAAGTGGCAGGAAGGAGAAGTGCCTAACGAAGTGGGAAGAGCCTCTTATATAGCCATTAGATCTCAAGAACTCACTCATTATCATGAGAACAGCATGAGGGAAACCATCCCTATGATCCAGTTGCCTCCACCTGGTCTCTCCCTTGACACATGGGGATTATGGAGTTTACAATTCAAGATGAGATTGGGTGGGGACACAAAGCCTAACCATATCAACTTCTCTCCCAAGGATAGGAGTTTTCTCTGAGACAAGAAGCTAGGAGATTGGGTAAAGACAGAGAAAACATTCCAGGCAGGTACAGATAGCAGCTGTATGGCCATGAGGTGAGAAAACATAATACTTTGGAGGAACTGAATGAAGACCATTGTGCATAGGGAAATATAATGATGAAATGGGATAATGAATTGGTTAGCAGGTTCAAATTGTGGAGAGCCTTTTAGTTTATTTTATGAATTTTTGTAATTAGAATATGGCAGTTTTAAAACTTGGTCCAAAATTTCTGATACTCCTTCTGTTGAGAAGAGCTTTCCTTCCCACTCTTTGAATTTCAGTCTTGTGTTGCTGTTCTGGATTCTGGGCCCAGGCAGGTCTTAAGAAATGGCACCTTCTACTTCCTGGATTTGGGGGCACTTTTAGAACTTAGCCACCATGTTTCTAGGCAGTGCAGGCAGCCTATGGAGAGGCTTGTGGATGGGAACTGAGGTCCCTGACTCTGAGCTTGCAGACAATAGCCAGCACCAGCTTGTCAGCCATATGAGTGAGCCATCTTGGATGTGGGTTCTCCATTCCCTAGTCAAGTCACTTCAGGTGATGCTGTAAGAAGCAGAGATGAGTTTTCCCTGCTGAATTCCACTTAAATTGTAGAAGAAATTAATGTAGATAAATGATTGCTATTATTTTCAAGACAATAAAGTTTGAAGTAGTTTGTTAAATAGAATAGATATCAAAAATATAGATAAATGAGAAGCCATTGAAGAATGTTGAGTTTTAAGAAGTTTGTTTCTCATTATAGTTTTCTCTTCATATAATGGGATATATCAGAGTTTTTTAATTCATAAGGTCACTCTGAGGACTGAATAATATAGTAAAAGTAAAGTGCTTCTACAGTGTTGGGTATTGAATAAGCCTTCAAGAAGTGTACTTATTATTGTTATTTTTAGAATTTAGAGAAAAGGATGATTAAAAAAAACCTATTCCAGGAGTCAAAGGATGAGTTATTGGTCACTTGGGTTAGAATGGCAAAAGTGGTGACAAAATGTATGGATTAAGGAGTTATTTAGGGTGTAGAAATTATGGGCAGTCATAATTAATAGGTGTGGAAGCTGAGGAAGACTAAAAACTCAAGAATAACTAAAGGATTCTGGCTTGGAACGGACCAACAAATGTAGTAGATAACTACATTTTGCTTTTCAGCATCTTTTCACCCTCCTGGTAATTTTTTCCCACGCACTTCTGAGAAATCAACCTGCCTCCACTCTTAATCCATTCAGTTTGAGCAGAGTGGATCCACTCCACTCCTCCTTCAGGTTAGACATATTACCCAAGCCTTAGCCAGTCCCCCAGGCAACTGGTGCCAGGCTTGGTACATGACCCAAACAGGCCAGTCAGAGCCAACAAGACTCTATTTTAGGGAACTTTATTTGTTTGAATTTGGAAAAGGAGTCTCTCTCTTTACTTTGGAACTTAAGCCTGTAACTTTTAATATATAAACGAGAACTATTGCAGTCATCTTACATCTGACCATAGAGCCAACACAGTGAATGAAAGGAAAAAACTAGAAGGTGATGGCATTGTTTAAGCTCTGGATCAAGTTATACCACTTGAGATATACCACAAGACCTTTTAGTTACATGAGCTAAATGATTTCTTTTCTTCTTTTTCTTTTTTTTTCACATAAGCCAGTTTGACTTGGGTTGATGAACACTTGCATTTGAAGCAGCCTACACTGATACATTAGTGATGAGAGGGAAAACTGTAGAGAGAGGCTAGGGTTGAGCATAAATTGGAGTGAATTGAGGCATAACTGGAAGCAGGAGAAATGGAAATGAAATGCCTAAACCAGTAAAAAAATTGTGGTTATCTCCCACTTCATTAGTCATCAGAAAAATGCAAATAATATCATAATGAGACACCATCACATATCTACCAGAACAACTAGAACCAAAAAAAAAAAAAAAAGAGATAATTTCAAGTATTAGCAAGGATGTGGACTAGTTAGAACTCACACACACTGTCAGTGGTATTGTAAGTCTATGCAACTATTTTGGAAAACTGATTGACAGTATCAGTTTACTGCTCAAGCTGAATGTATGCATATCCTATGATCCTAAAGGAGCAACCAACAGAAATACATGCACATAAGCACCATAAGAGGTACACGAATATTCATTGCAGGTCTATGTAATAGCTTCAAATTGGACACTACTCAAATCCAAGTTAACCATACTTAACCAATAGAAAAAAAATCGTGGTGTATTTTCTCAATAAAATACTATACAATAATGAAAGTTAATGAACCATAAAGCTCAAAACCAGGCAGAACAAATCTATAGTACTATAAGTGAGAATATTCATTAGCCTTAGGGAAGGTAAGTGTCTGGAAGGAGTAATGGTGGGGGGGACTGTCTGGGATGCTGGTGATTTCTTATTTCTTAATCTGAGTTCTGGTTGCACAAGTGTGATCACTTTGTAAAATTTTACCTACAATTTCTGCACTTTTCTGAATATTTTCTATATTATAAGTTCAAAAAATAAAAGCGTGGGTATGAGGAGCCATAAAACAGTAAAGTTGGAAAGGAGGCTGGAGAGCTGAAAGTGGGGGAAATGATTGATTTCACGCCTAGTGTCTTCAAATTTTGGAACCCAGGAAATGGAGAGACTAAATGAACCCAGAAATGGGTGACCTTCCCTTAAAAGATGCCATTCCTTGATGTTGGGGAGCCCAATGTTGAGCCTTCCGTGATAGGGCAAAGCAAGACGAATCAATTGGAGCTGGCTGCTGTCCTCTCTAAGAATCCGGCCCTTGTCCTGCAGTTGGGAGCTGTGGGAGCTGCAGCCTTGTTGATCTAATAGGCTAGGATCCCTGATAAGGTTGGAGACTGCCTTTTGGGAATTGTTTCAGTAAACTTTGGGGAGTCTTATTGGGAAAACAGATGAAGGCATTGGTTTCTTTGGACCTCAGGCTTGAAAATTCTCCAATCAAGTCTCACAGCCTCTGAAGAATAAGGAATTTCACTTAATTTCCTGTAGAAGCAATAGATGAAAGATGCAGAGAGGACAGCTATATATGTTCCACGAACTCCTAAATTCCAGTTTCTTCATATCTTTTCCAGTGCCATTAACTATTCTTCCTAAAGAGTCAACGAGGTTCACCTTCCTTCTCCTGGAGTTCAAGGAGTCTCTAGCCTCCCAGCTTCATGGCTAAAAACGCTCCTTCCACAGAATAGTCAGAAGAATTCTCCAACATGCAAATCTGATTGATCATGTCATTCTCCTGCCTATGAACTTTAATGCATCCTCCATTTTGGGTTTCAGTCCAAACTTCATCAAGAAGCACAAGGCCTCGTGGCCTAGCCCTTGACCACATTTTCTAAAATCATCTCTGGTCTCCTTGTTTCCTCACAATCCAACACATCAGCCACATCCAACATCCCAGAAAGCAAAAGAATGGTGAATGTGGAGGTGGCTTCACACCTCTGTGCTTTTAGCCCAAACACCCTTTCTTCTTTGTCTTCCCTTTGAATACTTATTTACCTTTGAAAAACCACACCTAGGCATCACTTCTTTTGGGAAGCCTTCCCTGAGAGCCCCTACTCCTTCCTCTCATTCTGATTTTCTGTTTTCTTTCACTGTACATGTTACATGGTTCTGTATTTATTCACTATGGTGTAGCTTTCCTATTAAAACTCAAGATACTCAACTGGCCAACTGGCCAGAATTTTATCTATCTCAGTCCTGGCATTTGGCATGTGATAGGTTCTCAAGAATGTTTTAATAAAAATATTATTCAAAGCATAGCTCTATGTGCTACTGAACTGTAACTGTCAAGACACTTTTTTTTATCCTTCCTACTATTTATGTGCATATATGGTTTAACTAACTATGATAATAAGAATAACTAAAACTTTATAACTGCTTTAGGAAGGGTGTTATTTCATTTGATCCTTGCAACAGGGACCCTCGTAGAATGGCCTCTTTCAAAGCCAGTCCCACAGATAGACCAGCACAGAAGTCTCAGAAAAAAAAGAGGGGGAGGAGGGAGGAACTATTAGAAGACCTCTTGATATTTATTTGATTCTCAGCTTTTAAAAATTTATATTTTATATGTTTTATAATATACACACGTACATTAGTGCGTATTTGCAACTTATAAATGAATAAACAAATATATCTGGTGGAGAGTGCTTAAAATTGGTTCACTGATAGAGTACATAATCAAAAAAGTTTAAAGACATTGTGTTAGAGTGTACACAGGCCTCTGTGTTTCAGTATTTGAGCAAGGAGACTTATGTAGTCTGCCAGCTGGGTTGCAGGATGTATATCTTATAGTTTTGTGACATTTCTCTTCCTGGGTTATGTGCCTAAGCTCAATTCTCATTTTCCTATTTTTCTTATTCCTGTTTCCCAATTACTAGTAGAGGTAACAGTAGCATATATTGAGTACTCAGTGTCAGATGCTCTGCTAAATATTTCCATACATTATCTCATTTAATACTTATGATAGAACAGAGAGAAAAAAATGGTGGATAGGAGGCAGGACTAGCTTGCAGCACCCACTCAGATGGACAGAGCACCATGTGGAGACCCACATCATGAACTTTTGCTCCAAGAACTACTGCAGGAACATGCCAGGAAAGCCAATCGAATCCACAGGCCCTTTGAAGAAAACAGCTTGCCACTGAAGGCTTCATGAGACAGCCAAAAAATTCAAAAGACAAAGAACATAATCTCTTGGGAGCTCCACAGTTCCACCCACCACCTGAGAAAACCACATATTTATCCAGAATACCTTAGGCCAAGCTTGTATCCTCCCTATACTACTGCAGCTGATGGTTTTTTTAAAACATCACCTCAGGGCTGGAGGCCAACCAACACAAAACTAGGGTGCTAAATAAAACAACACATAAGCACCCTAACAGAATCCACTTCATTCTCCTGCTACCTCCACCAGAGCAGGTGCTGGTATCCATGACTCAGAGACCTGAAGACAGATCACAGGACTCTTTGTAGACACTCCCCAGTACCAGTCCAGAGCCTGGTAGCTCCACTGGGTAATTAGACCCAGAAGAGAAATAATAATCAGTACAGGAAGTGGGACAGTGCCATACATCGAGGGAACACCGCATGGGACAAAAGAATCTGAACAGCAGTCCTCAAGTCCCAGATCTTCCCTTTGACATAGTCTACCTAAATGAGAAGGAACTAGAAAAACAATTTCAGTAATATAACAAAACAAAGTTCTTTAACATTCTCAAAAGATTATACTAGCTCACCAGCAATTAATCTAAACCAAAAAGAAATCTCTTAATTGCCAGAAAAATAATTCAGGAGGTCAGTTATTAAACTACTTAAGGTGGCCAGAGAAAGGTGAATACCAACTTAAATAAATTTTAAAAATAATACAGGGTATGGACAGAAAAATCTCCAGAGAAATAAATACCATAAATAAAAAACAATCACAACTTCCAGAAATGAAGGACACCTTAGAGAAATGCAAAATACACCAAACAGTCTCAACAATAAAATCAAACAAGTAGAAGAAAGAACTTCAGAGCTTGAAGACAAGGCTTTCAAATTAACCCAATCCAACAAAAACAAAGAAAAGATCATTTTAAGAAAATGAACAAAGCCCCCAAGAAGTTTTGGATTATGTTGAACAACCAAACCTAAAAATAATTGGTGTTCACAAGGAAGAAGATAAATCTAAAAGTTTGGAAAACATATTTGAGAGAATAGTCAAGGAAAACTTCCTGCCCTTGCTAGAGACCTAGCCATCTAAATACAAGAAACTCAAAGAACACCCAGCAAATTCATTGCAAAAGGATCATTGCCTAGTCACATAGTCATTGGATTACCTAAAGTCAAGATGAAGGAAAGAATCTTAAGAACTGTGAGGCAAAACCATCAGGTAACCTATAAAGGAAAACTTATCACATTAACAGGAGATTTCTCAGCAGAAACCCTAGAAGCTAGAAGGGATTGGGATCTTATCTTTAGCCTCCTAAAACAAAATAGTTATCAGCCAAGAATTTTGTATCTGGCAAAACTAAGCTTCATGAATGAAGGTAAGATACAGTATTTTTCAGACAAACAAATGCTGAGAGATGTTGCCACTATCAAGCCAACACTACAAGAACTGCAAAAAGAAGTTCAAAATCCAGAAAGAAATCCTTGAAATACACCAAAATAGAACCCCTTTAAAGCATAAATCTCACAGGACCTATAAAAAAATAACAACATAAAAAATAAAAGATATTCAGGCAACAGTTAGCATGATGAATGGAATAGTACCTCATATCTCAATACTAATTGAATGTAAATGGCCTAAATGCTCCACGTAAAAGATACAGAACAGCAGAATGGATAAGAATTTGCCAACCAAGTATATGCTGTCTTCAGGAGACTCACCAAACACATGACTCACATAAACTTAAGGTAAAGAGGTGGAAAAGGATGCAAATGGACACCCAAAGCAAGCAGGAGTAGCCATTCTTACATCAGTGAAAACAGATTTTTAAGTAACAATGGTTAAAAAAGACAGGGGCATTATATAACTTTAAAAGAACTGGTCCAACAGAAAAATATCACAATTCTAAATACATATGCACCTAACACTGGAGCTCTCCAATTTATGAAACTATTACTATTAGACCTAAGAAATGAGATAGATGTCAGGAATATAATAATGCTGTCAGTACTCCACTGACAGCATTAGACAGGTCGTCAAGACAGCCAACAAAGAAACAATGGACTTGAACTATACCCTAGAACAAACGGACTTAGCAGATTTTTACAGAACATTCTACCCAAAATTTGCAGAATATACATATTCGTCAGCACACGGAATAATCTCCGAGATAGACCATATGGTAGGCCACAAAACAAGTCTCAATAAATTTAAGAAAATCACATTATATTAAGTACTCTTTCAGAGTACTTGATGAATATGTATATTCTGCAATTAATGGGTAGAATATTCTGTTTTGTTCCATCTCACGCCACAATGGAATAAAATCAGAAACCAACTCCAAAAGAAACTCTCAAAACCATAAAAAATCATGGAAATTTAATAACTGGCTCCCTGAATGATCATTGAGTCAACATTATTCAAACTGAACAGTAATAGTGACACAACTTACCAAAACCTCTGGAATACAGCAAAAGTGGTGCTAAGAGGAAAAATCATAGCCTTAAATGCCTACACCAAAAAGTCTAAAAGAGCACAAATAGGCAATCTGAGGTCACACTTCAAGGAATCACAGAAACAAGAACAAACCAAACCAAACCCAGCAGCAGGAAAAAAATAACAAGTATCAGAGCAGAACTAAATGAAATTGAAACAACAAAAAAATACAAAATATAAATAAAATGAAAAGCTGGCCCTTTGAAAAGATAAGCAAAATTGATAGTCCATTAGTGAGATTAACCAAGGAAAGAAGACAGAAGATCAAAATAAGCCCAATTAGAAATGAAATGGGAGATATCAACTGATACCACAGAAATACAAAAGATCATTCAAGGATACTATGAACACATTTAGGCACGTAAACTAGAAAACCTAGAGGAGATGGATGAATTCCTGACAACATACAACCCTCCTAGATTAAACCAGGAAAATATAGACTCTCAAAGCAGACCAATAACAAGCAATGAGAGCAAAATGGTAACTTAAAAATTGCCAACAACAACAAAAAATCTTAGACCAGATAATTCACAGCTGAATTCTGTCAGACATTCAAAGAAAAATTGGTACCAATCCTGCTGACACTATTCCACAAGATAAAGAGGGAATCCTCCCTAAATCATTCTGTGAAGCCAGTATCACCCTAATACCAAAACTAGGGAAGGACATAACAAAAAAAAAAGAAAACTACAGACCAATATCACTAATGAAAATAGATGCAAAAATCCTCAGCAAAATACCAGTGAACCTAATCCAACAACATATTGAAAAGATAATCCACCATGATCAAGTGGGTTTCATACCAGGGATGCAGGCGTGGTTTAACACATGTAAATTGGTGGGACGTGGTGGCTTATGCCTGTAATCTCGTCACTTTGGGAGGCCAAGGAGGCCAGATTGCTTGAGGTCGAGTGTACGAGATCAGCCTGACCAACATGGAGAAACCTGTCTCTACTAAAAATACAAAATTAGCTGGGCGTGGTAGTGCATGCCTGTAACCCCAGCTACTGGGGAGGCTGAGGCAGGAGAATCACTTGAACCCAGGAGGTGGAGGTTGCAGTGAGCTGATATTGTGCCATTGCACTCCAGCCTGGGCAACAAGAGTGAAACTCCCATCTCAAAGAAAAAAGTAAGTCAATAAACGTGATACACCACATAAACCAAATGAAAAACAAAAATCACATGATCATCTAAATAGACTCAGAAAACACATTTGACAAAATCCAGCATCCTTTTATGATTAAAACCCTCAGCAAAATCAGCATAAAAGGGATATACCTTAAGGTAATAAATACTATCTATGACAAATCCACAGCCAACATTGTATTGAATGGGGAAGAGTTGTAAGCATTCTCTCTAAGAACTGGAACAAGAAAAGAATGCCCACTTTCACCACTTCTATTCAACATAGTACTGAAAGTCCTAGCCAGAGCAAGACAAGAGAAAGAAATAAAGGACTTCCAAATCAAAAAGGAAGTCAAATTGTCACTGTTCACAGAAGATGTGACTGTATACCTAGAAAACCCTAAAGCCTCATCCAAAAAGCTCCTAGATCTGAGAAATGAATTCAGTAAAGTTTCAAGATGCAAACAATATACACAAATTAGTAGCACTGCTATACACCAACAGCAACCAAGTTGAGAATCAAATTAATAACCCAACCTCTTTACAATAGCTGCAAAAAATAAAATATTTGGGAATATACCTAACCAAGGAGGTAAAAGACCTCTACAATAAAAACTACAAAACACTGCTGAAAGAAATCACAAATGACACAAATAAATAGAAACACATCCCATGCTCATACATGGGTAGAATCCATTTTGTGAAAATGACCATACTTTCAAAAGCAATCTACAAATTCAATGCAATGCCCATCAAAATACCATCAGAATTCTTCACAGAGCTAAAAAAAACAACCCCAAATGTCATGGAATCTTAGGAACCACGGCCAAACATTGGAACCAAAAAAGAGTCCACATAGCCAAAGCAAGACTAAGCAAAAAGAACAAATCTGGAGACATTATATTACCTGACTTCAAACTGTACCATTATGGCCATAGTCATCAAAACAGCATGGTACTGGTATAAAAACAGGCACATAGGCCAATGGAACAGAATAGAGAACCCAGAAATAAGGCCAAATACTTAGAGCCAATTGATCTTCAACAAAGCAAACAGAAACACAAAGTGGGGAAAGGACACCCTATTCAACAAATGGTGTTGGGATAATTGGCAAGTCACATTTAGAAGAATGAAACTGGATCCTCCTATCTCACCTTATAAAAAAATCAACTCAAGGTGGATCAAAGACAAACCTAAGACCTGAAACCACAAAAATTCTAGAAGAGAACATCAGACAAACCCTTCTAGAATTGGCTTAGGCAAAGACTTCATGATCAAGAACCCAAAAGCAAATGCAACAAAAACATGGATAAATTGATGGGACTTAATTAAATTAAAAAGCTCTGCACAGGAAAAGAAATAATCAGCAGAGTAAACGACAACTCACAGAGTGGGAGAAAATACTTGCAAATTTTTGCATCCGAAAAAGGACTAATATCCAGAATCTACAAAGAATTCAAACAAATCAGCAAGAAAAAAAAATCCCATCAAAAAGTGGGTTAAGGATATGAATAGACAATTCTCAAAAGAAGATATACAAATGGCCAACAAACATATGAAAAAATGCTCAACATTACTAATTATGAAGGAAATGTAAATCAAAACCACAATGCCATACCACCTTACTCCTGCAAGAATGGCCATAATTAAAAAATCAAAAAATAGTAGATGTTGGCATGGATGTGGTGAAAAGAGAACACTTTTACACTGCTAGTGGGAATATAAACTAGCACAACCACTGTGGAAAACAATGTGAAGATTCCTTAAATAACTAAAAGTAGATCTACCATTTGATCCAGCAATCCCACTACTGCGCTTCTACCCAAAGGAAATGAAGTAATTATACAAAAAAGATAGCAATCAAGTGGATAAAGAAAATGTAAAAAAAAATAATATACATATATATATATATATACACATACACACACACATAATCACACACAGACAAACATACACCATGGAATACTACTCAGCCATAAAAAAGAACAAAATAACAGTACTTGCAGCAACCTGGATAGAATTGGAGACCATTATTCTAAGTAAAGTAACTCAGGAATGGAAAAACAAACAGCATATGTTCTCACTCATAAGTCAGAGTTAAGCTGTGAGGACACAAAGGCATGAGAACAATACAATGGACTTTGGGGACCTGAAGAAAGGATGGAAGGTCAGGGAGGAATAAAAGACTACACATTGGGTAGAGTGTACACCGCTCAGATCAAGGGCACACCAAAATGTCAGAAATTACCACTAAATAACTTATCCATGTAACCAGACACCACCTGTTGCAAAAAAAAAAAAAAAAGAAAATCCTTTGAAATAAAATAATACTACTAATAAAATACTCATAATCGTTCTATGAGGTAAGTTTTATTATCCCTGGTTTACAAATGAGGAAACTAAAGTGAAAAAAACTTGCCCAAGGTCCCAGAGCTATGTGGTGGAGAAGAGATACAGTCCTACCTCTTGAATAAATAAGGTGGAATAGAAGAGTAGTTCTGGACTCAAACACAGATTTTGTCATTTGTTAGAAAAGCTATACGATAGTATTGTCTTTACTTAGAGACAACTGACCCATTGTCTTAATGTCTAGTCTTACTCTATATTGGCCCTCCTAGCCAGGCACAAATGAAGCACGATGCATATGGAATTCAGCATTTCTGAAAGATGTGCATGCCTCACAGCACCAGTGGGAAACTACTCTTGTAAACAGCATAGTTTTTAACCACCAATACCCTCACCACCACTCCCATCATGGCAAAATGCCCAAAGTCATTAGGCAGTAAGTGCGTCAGTGTTTGAAGTGAGTCTCAAATGAAAGTGCAGCAAGCCAGTATGCCTTGCTTTCTGATGGCAAGACCTCACCCAATTGCTTATTTAAAGCCAGCATCAGAAGGAAGGGAGAAAGGGGTGATGGATTTTCCAAGACCAGCAGTGAAACAAATACTAGAGCAATGGAGAATGGCTCTATCTACTTCTCTAGCAGCCTGGGAACACATCCTGGGGCATTGCTTTTCGTGATCTAGTATACTTCCTTTATGCCCTGACATTTCCCTGTGGACCCTGGACCCTCAGAGATACATCATACAAGGCTCACTCTTCTATCATCTAACCTCTGAGTTTTGCACATTGCTACATAGTTATCCCATCTCCCAACTGCCTGTTGGCAAATGCACAACACTTCAATCTACCCAGGTAATGCTTAGTGGGGAAATAGGATGTCAATGAATCCAGAGAACCTGTGATGATGACATAATGACTTGGCCAAGGTCACCCTCTGATGAAATTAAAAATGAAACTCAAGCTTGGTGTCTGTACTGACATCTGTGGATAACCTACTCATTTTTGGAACCTGACTTGGACATCTCAGGAGTGTCAGGCTCATAATGTACTTGAGGAGCTTAACTGAGACAGTGTCTTCTTTTTTCCTCCCTTCTTCTCTTTGAGAGATGTGTTCTGGTGAGGAGCAGAGCAGCTTTTTCCCAGGCATTCAAGTTTGAGTTGGTTTATTTCTGGTGCACTGGGTGGGGCAAGCCAGGAGACCCAACTAGGATACCCCATCCTGCTGCTAGGAATAGAAGTAGGAGGCATCCAGTTTTCCACCGATTGGGAGCCCAGGCTGAGTGACTACAACAAAGCCTCAAATTAATATAGATCAGCAGAGGGGAAAGTGTCCCAGACAAGGATGATGAAGTAGATGATGACAATGACAAAATAATAATAATTATTATTATAGCAACTAGAAGTTATTGTATTTTGCATGCATTAGCTCATTTAACCTAACCTAACATTATTATTAATATTACATGTGTATATTTGTGGAAATATAGGCACAGAGTGATTAATTCACTTAAGCCATATAGCTCAAAGATAGAAGAGCTCAAAAATCCAACGTCTGACATCAATAGCTGAGTTAAAGGATATTTTTTTAGACAGCAGGAACATTTTTATAAATGTGATCTGAGCTAACACCCAGATGACTAGATGTGAGTCTATAAAATAAACAAAACCAGAATGGCCCTAACTACCATTCTGGTTGGAGGGAAGAAAGGGAAGAGGAGGTGATGCTGAAGCCTTACTCTCTTGGCCCCTCAACCATGCCACTCCCGGAGAGGAAGAGGAGCTTCTGTAGAACACAGTTTTTAAACAACTGGTGATCACCATCAGCCTTCTTGTTTGTTTGGTTTTTTTGTTGTTGTTTAGAATGGCTACATACATTTTGATGTATTCAAACACCAAAAGTACATTGCAATGAAAAATATGCACTATTCCTTCACGAAACAAATAAATGAATTTCACAGATAGAACATTCAGTCAAAAAAAGAGTAATTAATGTTTGCTTTAATTATAAGAAATTTCAGAAACTGGTAAACCCAATCTATGATGACAGAGGACACAGGGTGACTGACTAGCTTTGAGGGAATCTGTTATTTTAAAATGTAAGAAAACAAAATTAAGTCATTTTCTTGGATAAAGAAAATGACTTAATATTTTATTTAGAGTCAAGTGGAATTCAAAGTTTCCATCTCCTACAGTATTTTTACAAATAGCCAATTTCTCACAAATATTTCCTGAAACCTTTCTGCTTGCTAGGTGCTAGGTGCTCTTTTTAGACCCCAAGCACTCGATAGTAAATAAGAAAGATAAGTTCATGTTCTCATGTTGTCTGTATTCTAATTGGGGGATATTGGCTGTAAGAAAATGAATGAATATATGAATAAATCAATTAAGAAAATACCAGATAGTGATAAGTAAAATGTAGAAAATTAAAATAGGTAAGAGACTACAGATGACCATGTGGCTAGTTCAGAGTAGATGATTAGAAAGAAGTGACTTTCAAGCTAAGACCTGAGGGACAAGAAGTGGCCAGCCACATGACAAGGAAAAGGTTTTCCAGGCAGAAGGAACACATGTATGATAACAACACTTGGTCAGTATGGTGGAGCACAGCGAGCCAGAGAAACAGTGGTACAAATTGAAGTCAGAGTGGTGGGAGGCAGCCAGAACACAGAGGCCTTGCTAAACTGGGAAGAAGTTTGAATTTGTTGTAAGTTGAGTAGGAAAGCCATTAGAGAATTTTTAGGCAGGTGAAGAAAGTGACATGAGATGATTGTATTTTGAGGAAGTCACTCTGCCTGCTGTGAAGAAAATGGATCATAGCAAAGCAAGCATAGAAGCAGAAAGATCTATTAGAAAACAAGTGCCTAAATCCAGGCCAGAGATAACAGTGACGTGAACTGGAGAAGACTGGGAATACTAGGGATGTAATTTGGAAGGATTTGTTTATGGATCAGATATAGAGGAAAAAGGGAAAGAGAACTTCATGAAAACTCCTTCATGAACAACTTAGGGAATGTGGAACACTACGAAAAAGCATGTATGTTGAGAAGATAAACCAAGGAGTTCCATTTTAGCAGGTCAAATTTATGATGCCCCTCAGACATGCATGAAGAAACTGAACATCCAATTGGATACAAATGGTGTCCAAAGGACAGGTTAATATTGGGCTTAATTTTACGAATTCTTACATATATATGTAAAACCATGGAGCCAGATGAGGTTACCTGGATAAAGAGGAGATAGAGAAACTGAACAGTGATGTGGGGCATTCAAACATCAAGAGAGAGAACAAAACAAGCAAGCAGAGGTTTCAGAGAAGGCATGGCCAGAGAAGAAGGAACACAGAAGAGCATAATTTCATAGCAGCCAGAAGAATGTTTCCAGAGGAAGGGAATAATGACCCAAGTTAAATACTACTAAGGCGTCAAGTAAGATGAGAAAAGTGATTTGGGTTGAGCATCCCAAGCATGCTCAGTGGAATGGTAGGGCTGACTCCCGTGGGTGGAGAAGCAAATGTAAGATAAGGAAGTAGAGAAGGATTATAGATGACCCTTTTGAAGTAGGAAGTGGGACTCAACTCCAAAGGTGGGGCTGAGGCACCAGACCAGATTCTGGACTAGCTGAAACAGGGAAGAGACAAAAACACCCCTCCATGAGACATGCCCACCAGTGCCATATCAGTTTATCACTGCCATGGCAACACCCAGAAACTGCTGCCCCTTTCCAATGGCAACGACCTGACAACCCAGAAGTCACTTCCCTATTTCTAGAAATGTCTGCATACTCTTCTCTTTAATTTGTGTATACTAAAAGTATAAATACTTCTAATTATATGCAAATTAAAGAGAAGACCACGCAGAAGGCACTCAGAACTGCCTCTGAGCTGCTGCTCTAGGCACATTGCCTATGGCGTATCCCTGCTCCACAAGGAGCAGTACTTCTGCTGTTGCTATACACTGCCGCTTCAATCAAAGGTGCTGTCTAACACCATTGGCTTACCCTTGAATTCTTTACTGGGTGAAGCAAGGCACCTCCATGGGCTAAGCTAGAATTTTGGAGCTTGCCTACCCTGGATCACTTTCAGAAAGGTTTTCTGTGGAAGAAAGCAGAGAAATTAGATGGTAGTCTAGAGAACGATGTAAAATCAAGGAAGTTCTTCTCTCTGTTTGATATTGCTTTTAACTGGGGACACTTGTGCTTATTTATGGGAATAATTCAACAGAGAAGAAAAGAATGAGATACAGGAGGGATTTTTTTTACCCTTGAGAGGGAAAAATGCCATGGAGAATATAGGAGTGGATGAATTCCAGAGTGCTAGTGGAAGGGGCTTCATTTTTCTTAATGGAAAAGTAATATTTTTAGCAAAAAAAATTTACATTGTACAGGACTTTTCCAAGTGTACTTGGCTCTAATAATCACCCTCTCCCCCAAGTCATGCAGCAACAAAAGAAAAAAATCCCTACCTGCTTCCAAATACTCCATGTGGGGCACAATACTGCTCCATTGAGAACCAACTAACAATTTCCTCTCTGTTCCCTCTTCCTTGCCTGTCCCCAGCACTGGGGAGCAAGTCTCAGGGCCAAGTAAAGGGATTCTTAAGCTGGTAGAAAGATCAGGGAGTCTGGGGAAGGATGATACAGCAAACTTCTGCCCTGGGATCAAGACCAGCAGCTGGCAAAGCCCAGTCAGTAAGCTATTCTGAAGGCCTCCTGAGAACCATTGCAACTTTCCAGTTAGAGTAGCTGCCGGCCTTCAAGATTTAGTGTCCCATTCCTCTGCCTCTATCTATAATAGAGCAGCTTGTAGCTTCCACAAGAATCAACTAGAAAGCTGGATAAAATAAAATTTTAAAAATCTGTGTGAAGCCATCAAAGAGTAACTAGGACTTAGCGGATAAGATTCTAAAGAGGATACGAACCCCACTTCTGATTTCCCCCTTTGGGACATTTGCTGAGTCTTAAGCTGCCAGAGCAAGAGGCTAAAAGGCCAAACAGAAAGCGTTACAAGAGCTCAGGATCAGTTTTAGCAGGCTCACAGTGCTCTGGAAACAATTGAAATCCAAGAGCAACCAAGTAAGAAAGGGTCCTGATAAACACCTAAAGATCTCACTTAGAACCCCTGCAGGGTTATAGGCTCACTACAGAAATGAGGCAGAGATAGGGCAGGCTTAACAAAGGTCACAATCAACCTTGACTCAGCTGAGTCCCAATCAGATTGAATTACTCTATCTCCCTGCCAGAAAAGAAAATCTGTCATCTTGCATACACCAAATACAACTTATATACCAAGAACCAGTACCAAAAGGAAAAACAGACAATGGAAACCAATCTTGAGGTATTCCAAATATCAGACTTATCAAACGTAGACTTTCAAATAACTGTGATAAATACGTTTGAGAAAGTAGATGACACGCTGGAGAATTTCACCACAGAGTTGACATCGACAAAATGAAATCAAAAGCATAGTTTAGAACTGAAAGATCCAGTAACAGAAAGGCCTCACTGTCCTGTGACCACAATCCCTCAATGTCTATGCTTGGTAGAGGAATCCAGTCCAGGTGGCTGGGATTGGGGCAGGAGAAAGAAAAGAAATATTGGCTCAGATTTGCAAGGGGATCCAAATACTGGCTTTTTCTTCTGCCCTCCAAATATTGGACTGAGGCCCTGTTCACGAGACTTCCACGTTGGCTCAAGTAGTGGTTCTAAAATGAATTTTTGGAAAAAAAAAAACTTCGGATGTCATAGACGTGGAATCAGGAGCCAGTGAGGGAGACAAGGGGCTCAAGGACCTGCTTCCTCCTATCTGTCTGGCATCTGCTGCCCCTTATATTCAGTATCCAAAGCTCCTTTATACCTTTTCAGTGAGTAGTCACCCAGCCTTGTCTGGAGGCCTGTTGGGGCAGGGCAGCCCAGCAGTTTATGAGACAGCCCATTGTTTTTTTTTCCTTCTGGATATCATCTAATAACACCTCCCAGGGATCCTGTCCTCAAATGTCTTAACCTCTTGTACTGTTCACATATCCTTTTTGGTCTAGTTCTGCCACTCTCTCCAGCCTCATCTCTTCCCACTCCTTATGCTTTGCATTCCAGCCACACTACATGTCCCCCAGATCCTTGCTGTCCCAGGATCCTGTTTCCAAGTCCTTGCATATGCATTCTGCCCTTCCAGAATGCTTTTACCCACCCACTCTGGGCTCACATAATTCCTTCTTCACCTTTGGTCCTAGCGTTGATGTTATATTTTGGGGGAAGCTGCCAGTAATTCTTCCCCCAATCCAATCTAGATTAAATGTGCCTCCCAAGTTTTCCATAGCGCATTATAGTTCCCCCATTACAGCAAATACCACCTTGGACTGTAACTGCCTAATCACTTGTCTGTCTATATTTACGTGTAGGCAAGGATCATTGCCTGTGTTTTTCATTGTAGGCATAGAGCCTAGAGAGTGCCTGGTGTATTTCAAGTGGTTGTTAGGAAGAAATGAATGAATGGATGGTAAAACAGTTAGCACAGCACCTGCTGCATATCTGGCATTCATTGATTATTTTTTGATTAGGGGCCCAGAGGCTTAGGACAGCACCTAGGTCTGTCATTAATTCTCGGATTATTTGTAATAAAGTCACCTCTCTTTCTTGGACCAGCTTCACAGTCTGTAAAAGAAGAACATTGGGTCAGCTCCCAAAAGGCCCTTCCAGATTTCCTTTCTGTCCTTATGCACTAAGAAGCCCTATATCAGCTAGGCCCTATATGGCAAGGCAGTGAGACACCCAGAGCCCTGAGCCAGAGTGCTGTGTTGGCAGCACTGACAGACCCAACTTCTGGCTGCCAGCCTCTCACTGTGAGTCCAATCTCTGCTTGGCTGGGAGACCTGCTGGGAACTTGAAGGAACATTCTGAGGAAATGCAAACTTCACTCATCAGCAACAGGGAGCCTGTGTGAAAGGAGGCTTGGGGTGTTGCCTGAGGATACATGCCTGAAGCCAAGTCCCAGATAAATACAGCTTCAGTTCTCTGGGCCCATGGAGCCTGTTCTTCTCTAGGAGAGGCCTAATGTCTTAGATACACAGCCATTGGCTCCAAGCACAGCATTTCCTAACCCCTGTGGGACTCTATATTATCCATGCTTGGCCTCATAATGGCTTAAACAAATTTAGAACAAACTCTCTGCCTTCAGGTCTGGAACTTTAAAAAGGCTGAATGGTGTGATAGATGGAAGTGCTTCACTCTGGGAGGATCAAGGCCCAAGTCCTACCTGCCTTCGCAAATAACTAACTCATAATGCTACTCTAAAAATGGCCCTGCCCCTTTCTGTGCCTTCGTTTCCACACCTGTGAAATGAGAGTGCTCTCCAATAGCCCTTGGGCTGCAACACTCAGATTCTCTGACAAGTTTGAAGGTTGTCCCTGAAACCCAAAGGAATCATGACAATGGTAATGCCTCTGTCCTCACCTTTCATTACAGTTACTTTATAATGCTCTTTCACCACTGTCTGAGTTGGGCCCCCAAACAGATCTGTGAGACAAATTAGGGGACACAGAATAAACCATTTAATTTCTGTTTCTTAGAGGAATATAAAACATTTGGCCTGCAAGCTTTTAAGACAGGATCACAAAAGATAAAACTACTTAATAAGTACAATGTTCTAAAAATATCCTTTACTGAGACAGATTGGTGAAATTAAAAGAGCGCCGGCTTAAAGATCAGGAAGCCAGATGCTGCTCTCTGCTCAGTTCCAGCCTCTGTCATGTGGCCTTGGGCAGGTACCTCCTCAACTTGAGGAGTTTTTGCCCTTTTTACAATGGTATCTATAAGTTCTTCTTGGCTCTGCTATTCTGGAATTACCTTATGTAGAATAAGTCTTCCCAAGCTGTGTGGGGCTTTCCCTGGTAGATTTGAGTGAAGTTTTGTTTTTTGTTTTGTTTTGTTTTGTTGTTTGCTTACCCTGCTACTGCCAGTGCAGCCAACACTACAAGCAAACAGTAAGGTAGGAAACATTGCTCGCCAGTCAGGTCAGCACATCCCATTATGCAGGTCTGGTGCTCAATTTTATTAGATCAGAAGACTGATTCTGGGGATGGCTCAGAGTGGCCTGAGTCAGTACCATGAGGTTGGAGTGTAGTAGATTCAACATCCTGTGTATATCTCCTGATCAATGGCTAATCCCACCTTCCAAATTGGAAATGAACCCCACAGATAGTCTAAAATCTAGTTGATGTCCCCCCAAGTACTTGACAGCAAAGTTATTATTTAATGCCTTACTTCCTAAATCATACCAGTGGAAAATTAAGCCCCAGGGTCATGTGGGCCTCTGTGAGATCGGTCATGCCAGATTCTGAGGTTTGCAGGCCGTGGATGTAGGCTCTTGACAAGTGAGGCTGAGTAGTTGCACCTGCGCTCTGCACCCTGCAAATGACAGTCAGTGTTAAGATCATTTACAAGAGAGTTTTAAAAAGAGGAGAGGTTGATTAGAGAAAAAGTAGGGAAGGAAATAAGAAAGTAGAAGAGAATAAAGGAGAAGCTAGAGGAAATGAGAATACAAACCATGAAACCCTTAGAATACCTTGAGTGAGTCTCTGAATAAAGAACGCAAAAGTTCCAAAAAGTTTGAACAATACTGACTACTCTATCTCACTTCTTGGAAATTTATATCCTGCAACAGCACATCAAAATCCTTGTAAAGTTCTGTGATTAAAAAATAAAATAAGTTTAACCTAGTCCTAGCAAACTTTTTGATGATGGAATCCAGTTTTCTTGCAATGCTTATCAACATTCCTGGAACACTGTGTCAGAAAAACTGATCTAAAGAAACCAAGTACTCTGGGGTGAAGAGGTATAAACAGGGAACTGGTCCCTGTCTGTAAGGAGCTTACAAAAGAGAGATGAGACTTGCCTAGATGCAGAATCTGACAGGTATTAAAGAACAGTTAGAGACAGAGAGGGGATCGTTATTACCCAAGTAAGCGGTACGGGCAGCACGTGTTGTGCATTCATTGGTTTATCCACCAGCTTCTGGGACACCTGCTACCTACAGACGCCATACTGTACTCTGGGATTCACTGTGTGGGCAAGGGAGACTGACCTTTCCACCTCTATGGCTTAACTTCTAGTGAGGAGGGAGAGAGAGACAAAAACTGACTATAGATGTAAGTAAATATAGAATTGCAAGTTGTGAAAAGAACCCTAAAGGTAACAAGGAGCAGGTCTCTGATGAAGTAAGAGGGCCAACTGCTTGCTCTGGGGTCAAAAGTGATGGGCTTTCCAAGGATGTGACATTTAAGTTTCAGCTTGAAAGATGAAAAGAAGCCGGGCATGATGCAAACGGCGCAAAAGGATCAAAACATACTTCACAGAGCAAGTTGAGGCTGTGGGCTTGGCCTCAGAGCCTAAGTAGGTTAGAAAGGGAGAAACAGGTATGCAGTCATTTATTGATTTAAGCAATGTGCTATTGAGTCTCTAACATGAGCCATCAAGCTAAGTTTGCAGCAGTGAGCAAGGTGACAGGCCTTGGCTTTTCTAGAGCATTCTATGGGAGAAGATGCAGAAGCAGCATAAGCATGCAACAAAACAAGCTAATTTCAGATTTTGGACAATGCTACAAAGAAAATAAAGAGGAGTAATATGATAGAGAGTGGGGGGGGGTGCGGGGAAGAGACGGTGCTTAACAAGTCTATGAGACGGCCTCTCTCTGCATTTGGTACTTGAACTGAAATCTGAATGACAAAAAGGAGAGGGCTATATAACAAGCTGTCTGGGAAAAACACACCCCAGAGAAAGGAAGAGGCAAGACATGAGGTGGAGCATAAGCCCTTGTTCCAGGAATCCAAGGAAAGCGTCTAAGCGACAGGAGCAACATGACCAATGACAGGGAGGGAAGAAAGTTCCATTTTCTTCAAGTATCCTTTGGCTAAAATAGAGCTCTCAAGCACAGAAGTGAAGAATGAAACCTTTGGAAAAGTAGGCTGTGGCCCCATTATAGAGAAACTTGAATGTCAGGGTAAAGAGGCGAGATAAGGTTTCCACCAAGGTTTCCAATGTCACATACAAGACATTATTCCCAGGCACAGCACACTCCTACTGGCGTCTCCATAAGTTTTATTACTTTTATTATTACACCTACGCTTTTTATTATTACCCGGAAAAATGCTGTAGGAGGGGTAAGAAACTGCAGTCGTTTGTGAATAACTATTTATAATACTTTTAAAATGGCAAATAGGGCAGAAATTGCTTCTTGTCCCATATCTACTCTTTCATTCTTCCCCTCTAGGATTCCCCGCAGCTAGGCTCTGCCATGTGACTAAGTTCTGGCCAATGGGATGTTTTAAACAGAAGTAGAAAAGTCAGGTTCTGGGTTGTGTCCTTAAGGGAGGGGGTGTATCCTTTATTCCCCTCCGCCTTCTTCCTACTATCTGGATTGTGGATCTGATGGTTGGATTTCCATTCGGGATGGTGAGGACATGGAGGCATTCCTAGGGATGACAGAGAGCTGGAAGAGCTTGGGTCCTGGATGACTGTGGAGGATCCATACCAGCCGTGAACTGTCTACATGAAGAGTTTTACATGGTAGAGAAGTAGACTTCTCTCTCTTTAAGCCACAGTTCTAGGTCTTTGTTAAATGCATCTAAAGCTGGATGCTAACTAATATAGCTACTTCATAAAAGTTGTAGCAATGAATAAGATAAGCCTATTGGAATGTAAATGAATTGAAAGCTATATATTAAAAAGATAGCCTTTAACCCATTCTATATATACATTTTTAAGGTAAATTTTTCACAAATATCTGTACTTTCGAACGTTTTCAAATTTACTTGCCACAAAATTGACAACAGATCACAGCATCATTTGTGTCACGACACTAAGGTAGAAAACACTGTGTATAATGCAAATTGGTAACTCCATGAAGCCAAGGACAGCTTCCTCTCCAGAGCAGCTGGAACTGGGGTCCAATTGGAAAGCATGTGATTCCTTAGTCAGACACAGTGGCTCATACCTGTAATGTCAGCACTTTGGGAGGCATAGGCGGGAGGATCACTTGAGATTAGGAGTTCAAGACAAACCTGGGCAACACAGCAAGGCTTCTACAAAAATTTTTAAAATTAGCCGGGCATAGTGGTGTGCCACTGTAATCCTAGCTATTCTGGAGGCTGATTCCCTTGAGCCCAGGAGATTGAGGCTGCAGTAAGCTATGATCGTGTCACTGCACTCTGGCCTGGTTGACAAAGTGATACCCTGTCTCTAAAAATAAATGAATAAATAAATCATGCAATTCCCATCAAAAGCGATGTGGCCTGTGGATTAATGTTGGCGTCCTGCAAAGTTAAACATAGTCTCCACCATATGACCCAGCAATTCTACTACTAGGTATTTGCCCAAGGGAAATGAAAATATTTGTCCAAACAAAGAGTTGTACATGAATGTTCAGAGAACTTTATTCAAGTAGCCAAAAAAGCTGGCAACAACCCAGATGTCTAGCAACAAGAGAGTGGATAAACAAATTGTCATGTGGTACATGCAATGGAATGCTTCTCAGAAATTAAAAGGATTGAGCTACGAATAGATACAGCATTGTAGATGAATCTCAAAAATTTTATGGTGAGTGAAAGCAGCCCGATGTCAGAGTCATCCTGGATGATCCCATTTATAGATCCTAGAAAAAGCCAAACCCATCTGTAGAAACAGAGAGCAGGTCAGTGATGGCCTATGGTTGCAGATAAAGTGGGACTGACTGCAGAGGGTCACAAGGGAACTTTCTAGAATGATATGATTGTTCTATATCTTAACTGGGGTGGTGATCTCACAAGTGTATACATTGGTCAAACCTCACCACTGTACAGTGAAAATAAGTGCATTTTATTGTATGTCATTTATATTTTAATAAAGTTGACTTTTAAAGTACTTTAGAAAAATTACCAAGCTAAACCAAGAAAAAAAAATGCTTTAAAGAAAGAAGGTAAATAATGATTTTAAATATGAGTCCTAATTTAATGTCAAGATGGCAGATGCCCTGAATTGCACCAGTGTTTTTAAAGCAGGCTGTTTCTCACATGAACACTCTGGATAGCTGTGCTCCAGGAAGAAAGGGAGTAAGGACTGATTTCCTGAAAAAGCAGCTCCAGGAGCTGCCAGTGGATAGCAGGGAGGCGAGGCAGGAGTGCGTGGAGGAGCCAAGACTTGATTGTGTTTGACACACCCTAGGACAGTGCCCAAATGATCTGTGAAGGGCCAGGTGCCTTTTGTTGCTGTTGCTTGTTTGTTTATTTGTTTCGCAAACCTAAAAAAATTCCACCTGCTAGAGGTCACAGAAATGTCAACTTGCTACGAAAGTTCAACTTATTCTCCATATACGTGCTAATGTCGTCGAGGATCATCAGTGACATGCATGGATCAGTGCTGGTGCGCAGAGCACACTTTCCACAACACTGCCCTGCGGTCTCCTGGAACTACTTGGGGTGCACTCTGGAAGAGCCTGAGGTCCTGTGTAAAGCCGACAGAGGCAGAAGCCAAAGACAAGTGGGTCATGATTGTAAGCGTGGTCCTGTTTGTACACAGTGGGTGGTGAGGGCTGAGGCAATGTGCTTACAAAGATTTCAGAAGAGGTATAGGAGGATTACAAAGCACTGTTTTGGAAAGATTCATCTGGCAGCACACCAAGGATTGTGGGGCACAAACAGACTTGAATCCCGGGGACTGGTGAGGAGGTTGATGCAACCAACCAGGTGGGAGATGGGTGACCAGGACTGAACCATAGTAGAAGCTGTGGAAAGGAGGAAATCGAGGGCAGAGGAGGAGGAAAGGAAGGGTCAACAATGACTAGCTACGTGTCAGGGGCCTGGGGGAATGGAGACAGGGTTAGAACTGGCCTGTGACACAGGAAGGGGCAGGTATTCTGAAGAATGAGGGGAAAAATGGGGAGAAAAACTTGAGCCTGGGACCTCCATCTGCTCTGGGAAATAGGAAGTGGGCTCTTGGGTGTGCCAGCGCTCCCCGTCCTGGTGGCTCCTGAGGGCTGACTCTGCCTGCCTTGGCCTCCTGCCCAGCAATCGCTGACCCACTTCCACCCACAGCACCACCCACAGTGGATGACAAAGGGAGACAAACAGAGGGGTGCCTTTGTTTATGCCATTGCCCTGTGCCTGGCATGCGAGCTTCCTCCCACCCATTCTCTACCTGTGACTCCTCCTCACCCAGGCCCAGTCTTGATACCACTGCACAAGGAGCCAGGCCCTGCTGTATGCAGCCATGACACTCAAATGTATTACAGCACACATGTCCCATCGCAAGGCAGCTGTTCATACGTCCATCTGCCCTCCCACAGTGCAGGTTCATCGTAGGGGTTGGATTCAGCTTCCATTTAAACAACTTTTAGCACAGCGCCTGATGCAAGTCACTGTGCTCAGGGAGCAACTTAAACAAGCGAGGATGGAGCACATTGAAGGAAGGACAAAGACAGGCAGAAAGGTCATGTGAAATGGGCTCAGCTGGTGTGGAGGTGAATGGGAGGCAGATGTCACACGGACTCTGCTTTTCTCTGCCCTGTGATACATGTATGCCAACTATGATTTGAAACTGAACTTCCGCAATCCCAGACAGTTTAGCAGCTCCTCTCTGAATGAAAACACAGTTGTCAGCCCACCCACAGATATTATTGTCTGGATTTGGGCAGCATCACTCAGAGCACTCTCACCTTAAAAAACCATAGGAAACTGGACTGAGGCTGAAACTGACCAGTGACGGGGAAGTCACTACCTTTAATCTGAGAAAAAGCAATAAAGAGAAGCTTGAAAATCCTTCAGGTCTACTGGTGCTGAAGTCGTTGACATGATTTCACATCACCGACTGAAGAGGTGGAATTGTCACAGACCTGGAGATAGAAACCCAGTTGCAATGTGGGGTCGCCCACTCCTGAGGACGGGGAGTGGATGGCACTCCCAGAATGCCCTAGGGCGTATGACCCAGTTCATTCTGATGGGTTTGTGCCCTTTCTATAGAGGATGTTCATGTTTTGAGTATCACCTCTGCCCACCACCCTTTGGCAGGAGTTATCACAATGATTTCCTAATCCAGAGAAAAGGCTTCTGCAATACAGAGAGAAAAGGGATTGAGATCCCAGGAGGAGGTTACCAGAACAACCAGAAAGGAAAGCTTTCTATTGGAAGCAAGGATTTCTGGACACAAGACTCAGTACTGAAATCAAGGAAAGTCTTGCGTAAATTGGCTTCTTTGCAAGGGACCTTAGAGATCATTGCCCAACCCCCTCTTTCATAAATACAGTCCTGGAGAGGGCTCACGTTCACACAGAGCCTGTGGTAAGGCTACACCTAGAGCCCAGGCCACCACCTCCACCTGAAGGGCCCTTTCCCCTGGTGGTGCTTTCCTTCAGTGCTGTCAGGATGCTTGCCTTCTTCCTTTCCATAACTACAACTACTTTCTTGGTACTACCCAAAGCGGGAAGGTTGCCAACATCGGATTGTTAGATAGGAGGGATGGCAATGTCCCCCACAGTCCTGTTTCCAGGGACAGGAGAGGAGTCCAGGTGAGAAGAGTCCTAAGGGAGCCATCACTCACCCCACAGGTCCCTGCTGCCCTGCCCGAGGCAGGCTGCACCTCCCAGCTCCTTGACTTGCTCTCTGGCAGCCTCCACAGTCTCTCTGAGTAAAAGAAGGCTCTCACCCAAGCCTGAACCAGTGAGTTTGCCTCTCTCTTTCCCTTGGGCCACAAACAGATACAAACAAAGGCCCAAAATGAATAAAATTATTTTTCTGTGCCACCCTTAGCACAACAGGGTGAGAGGGGAGAGAGCAAATACTTAAGTCGAAAAACTCAAGAGACAAATCGTCCGGAGCTCCTCCATCCACCTGCAGATGGCACCTCTAGTTTTCCTTTCCTCTCACTCCTTAGAGGGCTGAGTAGTGAGTCAGCAAGAGATTTCTGACCCAGCCCTCCTGGAATCAGTGGTCGGAGAGTGCAAGGCCCTGGCATGAGGAGTCCACAGGCGTCTGGGGTGCGTGATTCCCCAAGGACGATAGATCAGGGTGATGGACAGAGAGCTACACCTTCACAGACTTAGAAAACAAGAGCAGAGAAAATGAGCAACTTCTCCTGCCTCTCCTAAGCCCCAGGCTGTCTGTTTACAAAGGTTCTCTCCTCTCTCTTCTCATGCCTGAATCTGTTCAGGAATGTCACATTCCAGCCTTTCTGGGACGATTACATGTCACAGTGGCAGCCATTGTAATGCCTCACATCCCGGAATGTGGCATCCCTGAATGAGTCAGGCAGGAGTGCCAGCTGTAAGAGACGAAAATCTGCCTCGTGCTGCTTCATCCTGGGATCATGGGGCTCAGGCCATTACGTGGTGCATTTGAAGATTCCTGAAGCAACATGCAATGTACTGTCCAGTTTGGTAGAGAAAAACAGAGAAGCGGGACTACAACAATAATAATTTCACTCTCATCACCTTTGATTTATAAAGTCCTTTCACAGCTAGGGTGTCAACTGATTGGTACAATAAATATCCTTGTGAGGAAAGCAAGGCTGGTAGAGCTCAGAGGCTGGAAATGCCTCAGGCCTTGTGCTGGAAAGGAGCAGACAGGACCAGCAGCTGAGATGCTGGCGTCGTACAGACTTCAGGGCTCTTCCCACTGCACTGACCATGTCCCTCCTTCAGAAGCAGGCAAGCTGCTTAGTCTGTAACGTAGACTGGCAAATACACAGGGGCTTTTCCAAAAGGCTGAGATAGAGGCATTGCACATAGCAGTCAGAGGCACCGGGGTGGGGGGTCAAGCAGCCCCCAGCTGAGTCTTGGCTCGGCCTTCATTGACTTTGACCAAATGATGCTGCTTAAACTCTGACCCTCAATATCTAGTTTTAAAATGGATACAGTCATGCCTACATCATAGATCTTTACACTAAGCAAAATAAAGTCTTGGAGACAGTAGAGCATAGTGGCTAAGAGCTGTAGCACTGGTGTCAGTAGACCTGGATTCAAACCCCAGGTTTGCCTCTTGCTAGCAATAAGTCACATCACCTCTCTGAGTTTCGGTTTCCTCATCCGTAACATGGAGATAAAACCTCTACCTGTTTGATAGGGTTGTGAGGACTAAGGGTGAGAGTATATGCAAAATGGCTTATCTCAGTGCTTGGCACAAAATAGGCACTTGATAAATATTTGCTGAATGATGAACTGAAATGACTGGCGTGGCTGGGATATAAAACAAAGGCTGAACAACTCCAGAGCGAGGGCTCTTAACTTTCATGGAATGCCGATTCTTAAACATGCCAAGCACCTCCCACCAGATAATTGGGGTGAGAAGCATTCTTGCAACAGCTGGGTAATTATCCTCAAAGACCCTTCCAATCCTCAAGCATCCATGAGCTCACCTACTCTCTTGGATACATCCCAAAGAGCTTCAGAGAAGAGGAACTTAGAGAAGGAATGTACCTTCCATAAGAGCTATGTCACCACACAAGAGGAGAACTGGGCCAGCACACATACTCACACACACACAAGGTAGATCTGGCCCCATTCTGCAATTAAGATGAGAGGTTTCTGTCTTAGAGACCGCAGAGAGATGCTGCCTGATGAGAACACCAAGGCCCAGAGAGGCCCATTTGCTTAAAGCTGCACAGCCAGAGAATGGCAAAGCCAGAACTGGAATTCAAGCCTCCTGACTTCCAGCCCCAGGCTCCCTGACACCGCCTCCTTATTTACACAGGCTTTCAAAATCATTAGGGCACAGAATTAGTTCAGCACTAAGCTTTTGAAATCCACATGATCCCTCCCACAGGTCCTCTTGAGGACAAAATCACTGAGGGAGAAATATGTATTAAGTCTTTTGAAATGGCAGAGGAGGGTGTTCCCTCAGATAAGAGCGCCTAAGAACACAAGAGCTGAAATACTGATTGGATCAGCAGATCATCTGGGCCCCACCTCTTGTGCAATTTTTGTCTTTTTTGGTATTCAGATAGTGGAAGGGTCGGGCTTCTGAGCCGATGCTCTCTGACAAATGCATTTCATATGCCTCTGCAGCCCTGACCGAGGAGTGACAGTCCTGGATCAGCCCTCACCAGAGGTTCGGAGAAATAGGTACTCCAATCCCCAATCAAATCTATTAGGAGGTTCCCCACCAAACAAGCCCGTGAATTCCTAACAGCAGCTCCCTTCACACTGCCCTCCCCACCTAGGTCACTGGCCTGGCTGGACGACAGATTGTGGAACCCCAGAATGTCAGTGCTGGGCGGCGGCTCGGACATGTTCTAATGAGACTCCATACCTCTCAGCTGTGGGAACTGAGGCCCAGGAAGAAGAAAGGACTTGTCCGAGGTCACACTGTGGGCTCAAAAGGTAAGGGTTTTGTTCCGTTGGCCCACAATCTCTTTGATCGTAAAGTAGTAGCCTGAGGATTTCAGGTAACAGAGCATGTGACAAAGAAGCCAGGGGTCCGGGGCAGAGAGGAAAGGGCAGAGGCACCAAGCAGCCTCTTAGTGACTGAGCTTCCAGGAGCACCTGGCACCCAGAAGTCCCTGTCCCCTGACGGTGCAGGAATCCTAGTGCCTACAGCCAGATGCTTACATAACATGAAACCACGCCTACATCAAACACTCACCCACCAAAACCAGAAGTGAGCTTTTCTCTTCTTCACGCCTCTCAGCTTCTGAAGCTGGATCTCCTGCCCAGATATGTCAGCTGGAGAAAGAACATTTCAATTTGCGTTTGGAGACATGTAGGTTTGATGCAAGGAAAGACAGTCCCAAGTTTTGGAGCTGAGCGACATTACTAAGGAATTTCCTTCTTTTGAGAGTAATTTAATTTAAATGCTGGGTTTGGGTCTCCTAGAACATATAGTTCTATAATGGAATAATCTATAAAGTTTGCTTGAACTGAGTCATTTGCTTCTGTTGAGATTTGAATTGGAGTCAGATAACTTTTTTTTATTTTGGTTGCCAGGAGTGGAGTCTCACCCTAATATGCAGTCCTTGGAAAGACCCAGTTAGACACAAACAACAGCCAGCACCCCTCCCCCCCAAAAAATTAATACTTGGCTGTGGGTCAAAACTGAGCACAGAATAACAAAACACGTGCTGTTTCCTAAAGTCACCTTCAGGAGCTGCTGGTATAGGAAAGCTTTTTGTTTCAAAGACAAAGATAGCACAGGCACCTCCATAAATCAGGCTCCAGAAGCTACTACCCATCCCTTCAAGCTTCAAGGTACAAAACCTTCAGATTTTTGTGAGAAAATGTTTTAAAACAAATCTTTGAAGTTTAAAAAGAAAAAGAAAGGCGTGCTTTTCGAGGATTATATAATGTTCTAAACTACAATCAGCAGGAAAGTTTTGTCCTCCCAGAACGCTAACCTGAGCTAGCTCATTCTTCCTATTGTAGACTCCCCGTGACTGGTAAAGGACCAACCAGGGACTACCAGGAAAGAGTTGGATACACAGAAATCACTCAGCAAATGTTTGTGTTACAAATAAGGGCAAGAACATGAACTTTTTATGCAATTTAAACTAAAAATTCATCCTGTTCAAAGCTTTGGAGAGGGGTAGGAGAAATAAATGCCTAATTTAAATTGACTTTCACCAGAGACTGAAAGTGGCTGCTACTGATCCTAAGGGCCATAATGCAACTAACATTTATTGAGCGCCTCCTGTATGCCAGGCACTATGCTAAGTGCTTCATCTTGGTTACCTTGTTAAAATCCTCAGGATAACTCTGTGAGCAGGTGATTGTCATTAGCTCCATATTACTGGAGAGAGAATTAAGGATTAAGGAACTTGAATAACTTGCCTAGTAAGTGGCAGAGCTGCTACTCTGGGATCAGAACCTATGCCTTCCAACTTCAAAGCCTGTGGTTTTTAAACCATTATGTTCGACTCCCTGCCAATTTTAAGAGCCTCTTATAATTTAGTGAATTAGGACACTGGGAAGAAAGAGTTTTTTTTTACTTCCACAAACTAGCAGTAACTAGCTTTAAACTCATTGTTTATTGCTGAGTGATGAAATTTGGCTCCGAATCTGATTCTGGGAGTGCTGGCCTTCATTCCACAAACAGGTTCATTCATTCAAATCCATATCAGCACCCAGAATATGATGGGATCTGTACTAAATATAGGAAATATGTAAAGAAAAGACCAAGGGGCTGCCCTCAGGGGTTTCCCAGTCTAGTAGAGGAAACTGACTTGTTAATCAGTTACCACCATTCCATTGGGTAGCTGTGGTTGTAGGTGTGTATGCAAGATCCTTTGAGGACCAGAGCCAAAGGAACAATGTAACATGGCAGTTATTTAAGTTCATGGATTCTACAGAATATCAGGCCTCAGAGCAAATCCACGTGCCTTCCTTTAACCAGCTGGGCAAGCTGAACAAGTTCCCTAATGTTCTAAGCTTCAGTTTTTATCACTTTTTAAATGCTGACAGCATATACCTCACCCGACAGTTACAGGAAGCTAGCAAGGAAGACCGGTCTGGGAAATCAGAAATGTGTCTACGCAAAACTTGGGCAGGAAGGTAAGTAGGAAGTGATCATTTCAGGAGGAAAACCTTTGGACAGAAGCAAGAAGGGGTGGATGTGCATCTGTGTCTGAGCGCTCAGGGGAAACAGTGGTTTGAAGTTTCAGAAAAGGTCCAAGACAGAAGCTGAAGATGCAAGAAATGTCAGAAAAGAGAAACAAATGGAGGAGAGAGAGATTAGTGGTATCCAGTACTTCGAGCACAGGTATGCAAGGGTGTATGTGCAAGGAATTGATTGCAGTGTTGTTTGTAACAGAAATGAATGAATACATGATTGAATACATAAATAAGTAGAAACAACCTCAACATTCAGAGGAGATTGGCTAAATAAACTATAATATAACCGTATCATAGGATAAGACTATTTGGACATTTGAAAAATGAGATACTTATGTCTACACAGACTTACATGGAAAGACATTTGCAGCATAGTGTTAAGTAAAAATTCCAGTTATGAAAGGGCATATTAAAATAATCTCAAAGTTTTAAATGTGTGAGCAATGGTGTAGAAACATTTTTACCTATTTAGAGTGGTTACCTCTGGGAATTGGCATTGAGGCAAAAGGGTATTGGTGATATTTCACTTTCTACTCTGTACACGTCTCCAATGTTTGAATCATATGTAACAAGAGCTATTTTTATATTATGGTTATAATAAAATTTTTATTAAATGTTAATGCCCCAAAGATGTTGAATGGGGTATTTTTTAAAAGAGGCTATTGCGAGGTCTTTGGCTACTATTCGAAAAGCAGAGTCAGTGGCAGAATGGCAGCTCTGAGAAGAGAAACACAGGAGGGAGGTGACAGTGGAGTTAGCAAGTGGTGGCTATATGGGTATATGTCTATACCCAAATGTCAGATGGAAGAGAGGGAGCCAGGGAAGACAAGAAATTGAGGGGCGCTGCAAAAGCCCTTGAAGGAAGGCCCAGGGAGGAAGAAGGGAAAGATAAAATCAATCCAGTGGAAGGGACACATTTAGTAGTGAAGGAAGGAAGGCAGGAAGATGGTGGTTGACAGTCTGAGGATTCTGAGAGATTGACGGGTGGCCTCAGACTTATCAGTAAAGTGGGCATGAGGTTGTTTCCTGATATGAGGTGATGTGGAGTGGGCTGGTGGTAGACTTGGGCTGGAGGCTGGAGGATGTTAAAGTGCTTGACTTCTGATTGTGCTCAGAAAGGGTGGGAGCACAATCCTCCTAAATAGCCCCCAGCCAAGGCTCTTCCCACTAGCAGAACTGGGTGGTCCTCTCATTCCTGGACTCCACAGTCCAGCTTTCCAGACCTCCTTGTGCCTGCCACCTTTGGCTCCCTCCAGCCACAGCTTTTCATTTTCTATAGCATTCCCTGGGGATGTGAAGGTGAGGAAGGGCAAGAGCATGGGTGGCCTGTGGCTGCCGCTGCCAACAATGCTGCTTCCGAGGATTTTGTCCCTGGTGGAACAGGACTTTTCGTTAAGGGAGGGAGAATGGGTGAGGCTCAATAGAGTGTGCTAGAAGTGCCTAAAGGTCCTCAGGGCCCGTATTTCCTACACCCTGGGTCAGCTGGAGATGATCAGACCATGCGTCCTGGGTGGGTTTTCTGTCTGAAACTAACCAGTAACTCACTAGTACTGATGATTTTATTGTTGCTGAAATCATCCTCAGGAAATGGCACTTGGAATGCGGAGGGACAGAAGGGGGAAAAGGAGGAGAGGGGAAGAAATCAGAGCAAAAAAGGAGGAGGTGAGAAGTGTCCAAAAAATGGGGTGGGGGAGAGATTAGCAGTATTCAGTACTGTGAGCATAAATCTCAGAAGGAAGTAAAGAGGAGCAGGTGATAAAACAGAATGTGTGCCCTGGAGCCAGAGGATATAGAGTACAGGGTGAAGCACGTTAGTTATTTACTTTAGGCAATAAGAAGTGGTAGCATCCAATGGTTTTTGCTACTAAGGACCCATCTTCTTCCTGTCATACTTGGAGGCTGGCTCAGGAGAACAACTGACCTGCACCCCGGTCCTCCTTCACCCTACACAAACTTCTAAGGTAGGCTTATGTTTAGGAGGAACATCCACCCCAGTTTAAAAACTTGAGTCAGGGTATCTCTGCTGAGCCAGACTAAAATGACATCCAGACCAGATGAAATTCCATCAGAAGCGGACGAGCATCTGGTGATGGCAAGGCTAAACCTTCTCTACTGCTGTGTTGAGATTCAGAAGTGCCTCTGGGCCAGTTCCAACAAGAAGAAAAGATCTAAGATACTAAGAAAAGAAGGCTTGGTGTCTAAGAATACCAGAGTTGAAAGAATTTTTTTTTTCTTTTTTAGACAGAGTCTCACTTACTCTGTTGCCCAAGCTGGAGTGCGGTGACGCAATCTCTGCTCACTGCAACCTCCTCCTCCCAGGTTCAAGTGATTCTTCTGCCTCAGCCTCCCAAGTCACTGGGATTACAGGCTCCTGCCACCACACCCAGCAGGAGTGGTATATTTTGTATTTTTAGTAGAGAAGGGATTTCACCATGCTGGTCAAACCAGTCTCAAACTCCTAACCTCAAGCGATCTTCCGCCTTAGCCTCCCCAAGTGCTAGAACTATAGGGGTGAGCCACTGTGTTTGGAGAAAGGAATCTTAAAGATTGTTAAGACACAATTTATCCCTTCCTCCTCTGACTCTGTGGCACTTGTCATATGGTAATTTATTGTCATGCATCTATCAAAAAAACATATTTTCTCCACTGTTGCATTGTCAGAGCATGGCATCTATCACAGAACAGGTTTAATGAATGTTTGTGTTTGTTACCTCCCATCCTGCCCTCTCATTTTACCAAAGAGAAAAAATAGTCCAAAAACCTAAGAGACATTCCAAGCTACTAACGTGCTCTGGCTAACAATACACTGGCCAGAGGCTTAGCTCAGTCTGTTGTGTGCAGGTGAAAACATGAAGGTTTTCCACAGTGTCCAGGGAGATGGAGAGAAATCAGTTCCAACACAGTGTGTCCTCTGCGGAGGCAACTTGGGAGCTACATTTTGGAATGTAAGCTTTTGCTGAATGTTGTAAGCAGAAAAAATTTACGAGTTTCTGACTCTAACCCTGAGGTGGAGTGTATTATGAGTCACCGTTTTTCATTTTTGCACTGAGAAAAATCCCCATCTACTCTCTAAAGGGAGTAAGGAGCCCTTTGAGCCTTCTCAGATGTATTCAGAAAGTACCTTGAGTAAGCCTTGGTGCCAGTGATGAGGTGAGAGGCTGAGTTGTGTATCAGGAACTCAAAAGGATGAATCTTTGGATTAACCCTTTGTATAACAGTCTCTGGACTTTCCTCAGATGAAGAGAGAGAAGGTGAACTCCTTCTGCAACAATATTTGCCAAAATGTTTCCTCAGAACATTAGTGCCCACATATATTCTTGGAAGGAAAAACATAGCTCTGTGGCCAAGAAAAATGGATGAATGCTGCATTTTAAACTCCCTTTAGGGGACTCACCATGTGCATGAGCACGCTAAAGGCACTGAGAAATCCTGCAGCCAGAAAACCAGTTGAACTTCGTTCAACCCAGTATTACACAAAATTATGTCCCTAGGGAACACTTGTTCTGTGTCACACTTAGGACAATAGCTCTCAGATTTTTTTGCTCAAAGTACATAAATCCTGGAAGTTAGGGCAGCACACTTGAAACCAGTGATATGTACAATGTGCATATCACTGTTTAAACAGGCCCGCTGTTTAACAAGTGCTCTCAATGGGACAGTCAGAACTGCCTGGTTTGCTCAGTCCCCTTCAGTACTGGTTGAAGGTAGACTTGAACTTGTCTCCTCCCTGGCCATTCTTTCTTATAAACTCCCAGATCGAAGTTGCCAGCCATTCCAGAAAAGTCTCCTCTTCCTTGGAATGCCACGGCATCACAGCACACCTCTTTGCAGTCAGTTGACCCCACTTATGCGACATCATACGCCCACTCAGCCCAGAGTTCTCCCCAACAGGAAACATGGCAATGGTGTGATCTGCAGCTGAAGCAAAAATAAATTTTACACACACTGAAAAATGTTTGGTAGCACATCTGTAAACAATTTAAATCACACAGGTTGAGAGCACTCGCCCTGGAACTGGTATTCCAAGAAGTAAAGTAGGAGAACTGTTGAACACAGGCATTTATGTGAAGCTAGCTCAGGGCCAGCTTTGCTTCTCAAGAGGCTGGGAGGTTGCAGGAAGGAGGGGTGTAGGGATGCTGGACCCCTGGAAGTCAGTGTCCAAAGTCCTGTGAAACACAGAGATAAAAAGTAGCTTACAAATCTCATTCCGTTGTTTTCAATTATTTAAACAAGCTTTATTGAACTGGGAAAATATCTATTTAATTCCATGATTTTTTTTTTTTTTTTTTGAGACGGAGTTTCACTCATGTTACCCAGGCTGGAATGCAATGGCGCGATCTCGGCTCACCGCAACCTCCGCCTCCTGGGTTCAGGCAATTCTCCTGCCTCAACCTCCTGAGTAGCTGGGATTACAGGCACACGCCACCATGCCCAGCTAATATTTTTGTATTTTTAGTAGAGACAGGGTTTCACCATGTTGACCAGGATGGTCTCGATCTCTTGACCTCGTGATCCACCCGCCTCGGCCTCCCAAAGTGCTGGGATTACAGGCGTGAGCCACCGCGCCCGGCCGCCATGATTGTTTTTTAACCACTTTATTGGTATGATGGACATACAAAAAGCTGTACATATTTAATATATACAACTTGATGATTTTGGAGATAAGCATCTAACTGTGAAATCATCACCACAATTTATGCCGTAAACCTATCCATCACCCCCAAAAGTTTCTTCCCAATCTACTGTGTGTGTGTGTGTATGTGTGTGTTTGATAAGAACATTTAACATAAGCTCTATCCTCAGCAAATTTTAAAGTATACAATATAGTATTGTCAACTATGGGCAGTATGTGGAACAATAGACTTCCAGGATTTATTCATGTGGTGTAACTAAAACGTTATATGATTTAAATAATACCATTCCAGTCCCCCTTCTCTCCTGCCCCTGTAACCACCATTCCACTCTCTGCTTCTATGAATATGAACCTATTTTAGATGCATCACATAAGTGGTATCATGTAGTATTTTTCTTTCTATGCCTAGCTTATTTCACTATCTAATGTCCTCCAGGTTCATCCGTTTTGTTGCAAAGAGAAGGATATCTTTCATTTTTGAGACTGAATAATATTGCATTGTATGTAGATATCAAATTTTATTTGTCTGTTTGTCAGTCTATAGATATTTAGGTTGCTTCCATGTCTTGGCTATTACGAATAATGCTGCAATGAACATGGGAATGCCGATCTCTTAGAGATCCTGATTTTAACCCCTTTGGATATGTACCCAGAAGTGAGATTGCTGAATGATGTGGTAATTCTATTTGTAATTTTTTGAAGAACCTCCATTCTGTTTTCCATACTGGCTACACGAATTTACATTCTCCCCAACAGCATACAAGAGTTCCCTTTCTTCTACACCCTTGACAATATTTGCTATCTTTATTTTACTATAAATTAAGTGTAGAACTGTTTTAACTTTTTTGATAACAGCCATCTAACAGGTGTGAAATGATTTCTGACTGTGGTTTTGATTTACGTTTCCCATATACCTGTTGGAACTGTGTATGTCATCACTGGAGAAATGTCTATTCAGTGCTGTCTTGGTCTGTTTTGCATTTCTGTAACAAAATATCACAGACTGGATAATTTATAAAGAAAAGACCCTGTTTTCTTATACTTTTGGAGGCTAGACAGTCCAAGATCAGGCAGCCTCATCTCGTCAGTTTCTGGTGAGGGTCTCATCTTGAATCACAATATAGTGGAAGGCATCACGGGACAAGAGGTGCACTAAGAGTCAGACTGGCTTTCATAACAGACCCACTCTCATGACAACCCATTAATTCATTAATCCATTGACCTATTAATCTATGAATGGATTAATCCATTTATAAGGGAAAAATCCCTCATGGTCTATGCACCTATTAAAGGCCCATCTCTTAATATTGTTACATTGAAGATTAAGTTTCAACATGAGTTTCACAAGGGACAAATATTCAAACCATAGAATTCTGCCCCTGGACCCCTAAACCCCATGTCTTTCTCACATGCAAATAGCATTCATTCCATTCACATAACCCCGAAGTCTTAACTCACTTCAGCACCAACTCAAAAATCCAAAGTCCAGAGTCTCATCTGTTAGCCTGTAAAATTACAAGTTATGTACTTGCCAGACATAATGTTGGGACAGGCAAAAAGCACACATTCCCATTACAAAAGGAAGAAATAAGCCAGAAGAAAGGAGTAATAAGCCCTGAGCAAGTCTCAAACCCACAGGGCACACATTAAATCTTAAAGCGAGAGGATAATAGCTTTTGACCTCATATCTAGGATCCTGTGGACACTGGTGCAGGGGTTAAGCCCCTGAGGTGTTGGGCAGCCCCGCCCCTCTGGCTTTGCTGGGTGCAGCCCATGTGGCTGCTCTCCCAGGTTGCAGTCCAGTACCTGTAGCTTTCCCAGGTTGGTGTTGCATGCTGCCGGTGACTTGACAGTTCAGGGTCTCAGGGGCAGCCCTACTCCCAAGGCTTCACAGGGCATTACCCTGGTAGATACTCTGTGGTGGCTCTGTGCCTCCAGTGGTTTCTGCTTGGGTTCCCAGGGTTCTCAATACAAACTCTAAAATCCAGGTGGTGGCCCACAGCTCTTGCATTCTGCGTGCCTGCAGAATTAGTACCACATGGGTACTGCCAAGGCTTATTACTTGCACCTTCTAGAGCAGTGGTGTGAACCACATCTGGGCCCACCTCAGCTATGGTGTGATGCCAAGGTTTACATCTTAAGCCTTTTAGAGTGGCAAGTCTGTCTTCACCTGAGACTGCTGGAGCCACAGCTGGAGCAGCCAAGGAGTGGTGCACTAGAATGCAGAGAACAGAGCCCCAGTGTGGCTCTGGGCAGATAGGCTATAGGGGGTTCCTAGGGCCATTTTGCAAAACCATTCTGCTGTCTTAGACCTCTGGGCATAGGACATCGTATCATAAAAGCAGCTTCTAGGACCTCTGAAATGGCCGTGTGGTCTTTCTCCCATTGTCCTGATGAGGAGCACCTGGCTCCCTTGTAGGCATACTAATATTTTTAGTAACTGGTAACTCAGCCACACCCTTATTTTGTTCTCCCAGACATGCTTTTTGGTTCTTTTCATGGCCAAGCTGCAAATATTCCAAATAATTGTGGTCTACTTCCCTTTTAATTATATATTTCTGTCTTTTAGTCATCCCTTTTCTCCTGCATCTCACTGTGAGCAACCAAAAGTAACCACACAGCATCTTGAATGATTGGCTGCTAAGATATTTCTTCCACCAGAAATCCTGGTTCATCACTCCCAACCTCCTTCAAAGTGCAAAGCATGATGTAATGTAGACAAATTCTTTGCTACCTTATAACAAGGATGACCTTTATTCCAGGATTCAACTTCTTGCTTCTCATTTTTATCTGAGATGCATCAGAATGGCCTTTACGGTCTATATTCTGTCGACATTTTTGGTATTCTCTAAGCAGTTCCAAACTTTCTCTAGTCTTCTAGTCTTCTGAGCCCTCACCAGAATCACCCTTAACATTCCACTCATGTCAATATAGACTTTTTCCAGGTTTCAGTCTCTACCCGTTACCAGTTCCAAGCCTTCTTCCACATTTTCATGTATTTGTTGTTAGCAACAGTGTCACCTCTCAGTACCAATTTTCTGCCTTAGTCCCTTTTGCATTGCTGTAACAGAATCTCTGAGACTGGGTAGTTCATAAAGAAAAGAAATTTATTTCTTACAGTTCTGGAGACCAGGAAGTCTAAGATCAGGCAGCCATATCTGGTTGGCTTCCAGTGGGGTCTTGTGCTGTGTCATAACATAACAAAAGGCATCCCTGGGTGAGAGAGGCATACTGAGAGCCAAATGACTTTTATAACAAACCCACTCTTCTAATGCTCCATTCATCCATCCTCTCAATACTGTTATATTAGACATTAAGTTATATCAGCTCAACATGAGTTCTAGAGGGGACAAACATTCAAACTATAGCAAGTTCCTTTGACCATTTTTTAATCACATTATTTACTTTTTGGCTATTGAGTTCTAGAGATTTCCTGTATATTTTGGATATTAACCTGTTATCAGATATATGATTTTCAAATACTCCCATTCTGTAAGTTGCCTTCTCATTTTGTTGGTTCTTTCCTTTGCTGTGCAGAAGTTTCTAGTTTGATGTAGTCTTATTCATCTGCTTTTGCTTTTGTTGCCTATGCTTTTGGTATCGTGTCCAAGAAATCATTGCCAAGGCATTGTCTATTTTTTGATGCAATCTGTCAGAAAAATAAGATAACTCTTCATTAATACTCATTAGGAAAATTATGATAAATAAAAGGGCATCAGACAAGAGCAAAGGCCCATGGACCCTATTACTGGCTCTACTGTTCAATGAGCCCTGAGGCTCAATTTCCTTAGGAGTAAAAAATGGGGTAGATTCAGTAACCTCTAGAACCCTTTCAATGCCAGTATTATTCTGATTTCTAAAAGATGCAAGAAATAATTTTAAAACTAATACATAAAAGAGTAAGGGATTGTGAACAAAATCAATATTTAATAATTATTTATTCACCATTAACATTTATTAGAAATGCTACAATGTACCAGGCATTTCTCCAAGCACTTTGTATTTATTATCTGTTTAGTCTTACAGAATCCCTATAAGCATGGTGTTATTATTACCTTGTTTTATAGATAAGGACACTGAGATTTAGAAAGATTAAGTGGCTTTGCCAATACAACACTGTTAGTAAGTAATGGAGCTGGGATTTTAATCCAGCTGTCTGACTCTAGAGCCACTACACTGTTGATTTTCCAAAATACTAAGCTTAAAAATTTTGTAAGAGATGCTGGTGTGGGTATCTTGTTATGGTATGACATGTATGTGAAATACAAATCTAAGAAAGGAAATATAAACACCTAAAGGGGCAAGATTTCTAAAGGAGGTGGTATAACAGCAAAATTAAATTGTTCAGCCAGAACCCAGAGGGGAATCTATTTCATGTGTGCCCCAGCAGCCTGACATGTAGATCCCAGGATTGGTAAGTTGGCACAGCAAGGTTCCTGAGTTGGGTTCAGGAAGGAATGAGGTAAACTTCAGGGTGAGTCCCAAAGGGAGGAAACTGGCAGGCATCCAACGGAAGGTGGTGTGAGTCTGACAATGGAAACTTAGAATCCCTGTGTCTCTGAACTACTAGGAAGCCTAGAGGTCATTCCATCAAACCTTTCACCCAAAGCAGGCGCTCCCTTTATAAACCCTGTGGGTGTTTATCCAGCCTTTTCCTATGCATTCCCAGAGATACAGTTTGCTCTACATATGAGACAGCCTGTTTTATTGCTGGACACATAAAGATATTAGAAAGCTATGTTTCTTTTAATGATAAAATATGCCTTAGGGTGATTTTTACCAAAGGCCCTGGATCTGCCTCCAGAAAACCTGAAAATGTCATTTGACCCCCTTTCCTATGATAGGCATCAAAAGCTGGAAGACTCACTGAGTCTTTTATGACCAACTTAAGCTGCCTCATGACAAGTTTTGTCCCATTGCCATCTCACTCACCATCCTGTTGCCATGATCAGACTGGCCAAGGCCTACAACTCACTGACAGTGGTGTCCTTTATAGGACCTATCCCAGGGCCTGTCACACAGTTATAGGCACGGTGTAATTATTTTAATTGAACAAAGAAACTGCAAGAGGAAAATATGGCAAAAATGGTAACCTGGGCCCTTGATAGCATTGCTCTGACAGCATCTAGATCTGTCTCTTGATCTGCGCCCTTTTTCCACATCCCCCATGGCAGGAGATATTTTCCTCACATGCTAAAGTTGGGGAACATTGATTGCTGCCCAAGACTTGAAAGAGGAGTTTTGGGGATCACCATTATGACATCAGTACCTAGCCAGGGCTTGGCCCACAGTAGCTACCAGATACACACTGAACAAATGAATGAGCAAAAGAAGCTGATGGTACACCTACTAAGTTCCAAGTACTTAAGTATGTTCCACATATTACCTTATTTAAACCTTACAACTTCATAATTAAAATATGAACATACCCATTTTACAGATGAGGTAACTGAGAATCTGAGAGGTTAAGAAACTTGCCCAAAGTGACTCAGCTAGTCAGTGGAAAAGCCATCATTCAAACCCAGACTTGCCTTTCTCTAAAGCCCTTGCTTTTAAAAGCATCACAATCTCTCCTGAAGGAAACAAGAAAAAACAGAAAGCACACAGATGGAAAGACAAAGTGACCAGAAGAAGAAAGAGCATGTATTATAAGACAGCTTTCTGAACTGTGAAATTTTCTGTTAAAGGAAGCATTGAAGCCTGCCTCTGTGGGAGGAGGACCCTCTAGACCAGTCCCATTGGGCACCCTGGCTTCTTGGCATTCCCTTCTTCCATCTCTGGCATTTCTTCCAGGCCCCTCCCACTTTCACTGTGCCCTTTGAACACTAGTAGGAACACCGTTGTTTGGTTTTACCTCAATGCAGACCACAAGGGCTTTACAGAGCACATGTCCTGTGCCCTGCTTCGTGGGCAACACCTACACTAAATCACAGGTGAATTCCAATATCCCTGTGTATGTGCATGCTAATGGAGACACTGAGCCACAGAGACCATGTCAGACAGGGTAAGGAGCCAGTGTTTACATCAAACCTGTGCTTGCCAACCATTCTTTTCAAAGCAGCCAGAGAGATCTTTAAAAAACAAATCAAATCTCACCACTTTCTGTTCCGCTTGAAACTCTCATGGCTCTCCCTTGCATGTAAGATATAATCTAAACTCCTGTGAGGCCCACCAGACCTCTTGCCCACCTTTCCAGCCTCATTCCATGCCCCCTCGTTCCTGCACTGGCCAATTTTCAGAGCCTCCATCCTGCCTGCCTTAGGTGCATCCTAGTTCCTCTATCCAAAAATGTATTCTTTCCTGTGCTCCACAGGGACCAACACCTCCTCCTCCACTGAGTCTCCATCTAAACCTCATTACTTCTATGAAGCCATTCCTTAGCCCCGGGCCAGGTTGTGGGTCCTGGTTATAGGCCCATAAAGCACCTCTATTCTTTCACTACCCACTTCCAATTTATTTGTTTAAAGTTGATCTTCCCTGATAAAATCCAAACTCCACAAAGGGATATCTGACGCGCTCACCATTCTCTCCCAAGAGTTGTGGTAATCATGGAGGAAATAGTTGAGGGTTATGTACCCAGCCACTTGCTCTAGTTAGCTGTGTGCCTGAAGCAACTCCCTTCTGACCTCTCGGCCTCAGTTTTCCCAGCTGTAAAATGAGACAGCTGGGCTGAGTAACCTCTGAGTTCTCTCATGATTCTAATGTTCTAGGTTTGACAACCTGAGAACACTTACAGTACAGCTTCATCCTAAAGCAAAATAATTTTAGAGCAATGCCACTCAGGAAGGAAGACCCTGGGAATGTAAGTCCCCTCCTTGGTGTGGGCTGTGTTTACATAATAAACCCAAGAAATCATCATAAATCATTCCAAGTGGAGCTGCCTGGGTTGAAGCAACAAGACAAAAATACCTCCGGGCACTGTTTCTCTGGGCCCCTACCCAGCTTAAGAGAAACAGGGCCAGCCAGCACGGTACCTTCTGAACAATCAGTTGTCAGAATTTTCTTGCTGTACAGGGCTCCGCAATGGAGGCTTCTCTCCCACCCTTTGAACTTCGATTTCTTTCTAGTACCTTTCTGTTTCCCGGTGCCTTACAACGAGGAAATGTCCTGAGAAGGCTGGGGACTGAGTTCTAGGTCAGCCCTTGCTAAGATGTGTGTAACTCTCCATAAATAATTCCTTCCTTGTGATCCATATTCTCAGCTCTGTTGCATTTTTAAAACCTTAAAGGGCCATACAAATGCATGGATTCTTTTGGCCATTATTTCCAACTTGTTCACTGAGTAAAAGGTTACTCAGGAGCCCACCTGGAGTTTCTAAATTTTATCTCTTATTGGAGAATGAAAAGTTTGGTCCCCAGGTCAAAAAGTCTCAGGCATCTGGGGAGCAGGTGATTGAATCACCCTAGACTGGCCCTAAAGGTAGATCTAATTCAAGACTTCAACATGTCCCTGAGTTTGGGTCAGGGACCCTAACTTTAAACAAGGCTTAGTCCCAAAATTTGCTTCCAGGTGCAAGAAAATCTTTTAGGCCCTGTGGCCTAAAAAGGTTTAAAGTAGCAATGTAGCTGAGGGGTTCAGAGAATGTACTTTGATGCCAGACAGGCCTTGGCTGAGTTTCTCTCTGCCTCTTACTAGCTGTGTGAGTTTCTGCATTCTCTTCCAAGAAATAGAATTCATTGCCCTCGATATTAAAAGTGACGATGCGTGTGAAGCATGTAGCTTACTGTGCATGCTACAGGTTAGGCATTCAGAAAGCCATGTTATTGTTATTGTCCTTTGTATACCGGACCTAGAAGCCATACCCTCCACCTACTCTCGCCTTGTCCAAATTCCCTGGGCATTCTTTCCACTTCTTGCCTTGTCTAACCCTTGCCTTTCCCGTCTCGTTTTCCTCTCTCTAACAACTCTACAAGGCAGATACTTCCACATTTACCTTATAATTTACCTTATTTTACTCAATGTTACTCAGGACATACCTTTGCAAGCAAAATTTCTGGAAAAAGAAGACTCTTGGTCAACAACTATATTAAATTCAAGTGTCGTTACAGAGACACCTGAGCATCTAAGCAATAGATGCTGAAGAAATAGATGCCTGGACCACTGGAGGCTGAGATTTTTTTAGATCCAGCTTTGCCATTGATGACAATTGCCCAGATATTTAACATTCCCCAGCCTTTAGTCTTCCTAGCTGTAGAACTAAAGTATCAGTTTTAGAAATGTAAAAGCCTTTTATTCTAGCTAGACAAAACTCTTTCCCTCTAATAAATCTTTTGCAGAAACTCAATATATAATGATATAAAATAATTGACCAAATACAATCAGCCACAACTGTAGGAGGCAGGGACAGATGCGTGCCTGATGACTTTTCTCAGTTTCTCATGGTCTCACCCCTTCCCCTCATCCCCAGGGCAGCCTGGAAGCTCCCATGCACATCCATAAGGCTTTATAGAGTTCCATTTGTAAATGGAACCTCTTTGTACCTTATTCCTCACCTGTTGAAAGAGGATAATAATAATTCCAATTCAAAGAAAAATAAAATGAGTTAATATAGATAAAGCCCTTGGCACAGTGCCTGGCCTAACATAAAAGCTCAGTAACTGTTAGGTGTCACTGTTATTACTGCTGCCACTTGATTAAGGTGTCTGCCAGCCAGAAGCATTAGGCACCTGTGACCTTTAGAGGCACCATGAAAACATGCAAATGTGTGGAGATTGTAAATTGCCCCCACCACTCACCACCCCGCTCCATCGCCTTCATGGACACAGTATGAAACATCATGTTACTTCACAAGATGGACAAATTCTGTTCCTACTGAAAGCATGTGTTTTATAAAACAATATTTCTGTCACTCCTTGATTTATTTGGCAAACACTTACAGAGCTCTTATTCTGTGTGCCAGAATTGAGGCTAGAATATCAGCTGAGTCTGGAGAACTCACAGTAATGATGACAGGCTATGTTTTGTGGCTGGTGACCCATGCGGTCATTCATCCCACAGGTATTGTGCATCAACTGTGAGCCATGCAGTATGCTAAGGATACAGCCGTAGTCAAGAAAAACCAAGCCCCAGCCCTGTGGAGCTTGCTTTCTAAGGGGCAGAGGTAGAAAGGACTCTGGGAATGATGTGGCAGGGAAGATCCACAGGTGTCGAGGATTAGGAAGATGAAATGGGAGATGAAACGTCAAGACTTCAGCAGAGCTGGATTCAAGAGAGGAATAAGGGTGTATCCTCAGGTGAGGTGGGGCTACTGGGAACAGCGTGTACAAGTTATTTATCCAAGAGATTTCCAAGAACACTATTGTTTGCTTCCATTAATTTGCTCCTAAGAGAACACATCTACTTTTTTGGGCACCAACTTTTTTAAAAATAAACTCCTATATAAACAATTATTGAAGGAACATTTGTCATAAGCAAATCTTAAACTCATCCTAGAATTAATCTTCTCCTTCTCCTATGATTAATAGACCAGAATCTTATTTCACAGAACTTTCATTCTAGGAAGTTAATTTGAAAAAAAAAAAAAGTCAATTTCATTTAAAGGAAACTGGGCATGACTTGAACATGGTACACAGGAAAGAACTAACAATTTTAATAAGAGGGCCTGAGTTTGAATGCCAGCTTCTTACTAATTGAACTTCCCCTCTCTGAACCAGTTTCTTCTTTGATAAAACTGGGGAGGGCAGATCTGACGCCCACCACAAAACGGGAATATCCTATGACATAATGGGTGGGAACCTGTAGATGTTATAGCATATAGAAACTATTTGTTTTTATTTTAATAACTTCCTTTCTTTGTTCCTGTTTTCCTTTGTTTTTTGTTTTTTTTTTTTTTTTTTTTT
>NW_016107386.1:6509426-6581749 GCF_001604975.1 Cebus imitator | reverse complement strand
TCAGCAAAGCCCAGTCAAACAAAGAGCATCTTTGGGCTGCCCTAAGATCTGAAATAAGCAGGCTGGGCTCTCTCCTGTCAAATGCAGGCATTCTGAGCTAGAGTCCAGCCTCCAGACTCTTACTGTCTGCTTCCAGACACCTAGGAGTTTTGAGTTTATTCCCATAGACCCCATGATAGAGCCTGGCTCTGTTCTTCCCAGTGTCCTCTCCCCCATCCCCACCCCAGCAGCTGTTTCCCAGACCACACTTCTTTCACATCTGAATCCACCACTTATTGCCTGTGTGTCCCTAGTCACATTGCTTAAGGTCTCTGTGCCTTGTTTTTCTTTAAATTTCTATGGATACAAAATGTTTGGGGTACCTATAATATTTTGGGGTACATATAATATTTTGTTACATTGCATATAATGGGAATGATCAAGTCAAGGTATTTAGAATATCCATAACCTCGCATATTTATTATTTCTATGTGTTATGAATATCTCAAATCCTTTCTGGCTATTTTCAAATATACGATACATTGTTGCTAACTATAGTTACCCTACTCTGCTATTGAACATTAGGAGTTATTTCTTCCATCTCACTGTATGTACTTGGGATTATTTTAATCCATAAAAAGGACATGATGAAAGAATCTACCCCTATAGCATTGTTTTCAGCAGTAAAGATTGTTATTCATTTTAAGGACTTCACACAATTTGAGGCAATTATAAATACTTATAAGTATTTCCTATTGTTACTATTACCAGTATTCCCTTCCTTCCTCCTCACGCCCTTCTTTGCTTCTTCCCTTCTTCTCTCTTCCCCTTCTTTTTCCTTGCTCCCTCCCTCCTTCTCTTTCTCCTGCCCTCCTTCCTCCCTTCTTTCTTCCTCTTCTCTTTCCCTTCTTCTTTCTTTCCTCCCTCCCTATTATTCTCTTTCCCTCCCTCTCTCTTTCTCTCCCTTCCTCCCCACTTGCTTTCCTTCCTCCCTCTTTCTCCTTCTCTTCCCATCTGTCTCCCTCCTCTCCTCTCTACCTTCCTCCCTCCTTCCCTCCTGCTTTTCCTTTTTCTTTCTCTCTTTCCCTCCCTCTCTCTCTTTCTCCTCCTCTCATTTCCTCCCTTGCTTCCTTTCTCCCTGTTCTACCACTAACACTTATTTCCTCCTTGCCTTTCACACTTTCCTCCTTCTGTCTCCCCTCTCTCCCTGCCTTGCCTTCATGCACCTCAGTCCCTTCCTCCCCTTACCCTGAGCCTCCCAGCCTTGAGCCCATCTGGAGTTGGTTCCCACAGTGGCTCCCCTGCAGGAACAGACTCGGGCCCAGCTGCCGCCAGGACCAGGATCTGTGAGCCAACCCGGTACTTGACTTTAGGGTACTTCTAGGACTTAAATTGCATTTGTGGAGCTACTAGCCATTATTTTTGGGAACTCTAAGAGGCCTAAAGTCTCTGAGGACTTAGAGAAGATGAATGTTATATTGCCCATCTTTGCTTAAAAGTGAGCAAGATTGATTCTGGTCATTTTAAACAGTTCTTTTAATATCTGGGCAACTCTCCACTAAGTGCTCTCTCAATCTACAACCATGAGGACTCAGCTGAGCCCTGAGGTCCTTCTCATCCTTCTTCTGTCCCTTGTTTCTTTCCCAGTCTGAATTTGGCATCATGCCCTGACACCCAAAAACTTTTCTCGCTCCTCTGCTGAACTCTGAGCTCTCAGGGACACAGACAAGGACATGTTTAGAATCCTCTAATTACCCTGAGTTGCCTTAACTCAGAGTGTTTCGATTCAGAAAGACCTAGGTTTATATACTGACTTTGCCACTTTGTTCTTGTGACCTTGCACAGGTTATTTAATTTCACTGTGTCCATTTGCCTATTTTCTCACTCAACAAATATTCATTGAGCCTCTACTACATTCCAGGTGCTGTGCTAGTTATGAGACGTGAAGTGGTGAACAAGGCGGGATAGGCTTTGCCCACAAGCAGCTCAGAGTGGAGGAGATACCTAACAACTGACAACACAAGCAAGCCAACAAAAATAATAAGTTGTGATGAGTACTATGAATAAAACATTCAGGAGCTAGGCTAAGCAATAACAAAAGGGGGTGAAGTAGAGATACCTATTTCAATATGGTGCATGGAGATGGCTTAGAGCTGCGTTGACTTAGAGATGGCCCCAGTGCTATCCACATTTTGGCCTAATACTTATTTGTTGGGGTACAGAGGGGCTGTCTTGTGCATTGCATGACATTTAGCAGCATCCCTGGCCTCTGCCCACCAAACACCTGTAGCCATTCCCACCCCTCATTGTGACAACCCAAAATGTCTCCAAGACATTGTTAATGTCCCTGGGAGAGCATGAGAGGGCCAATCACCCCCACTTGGGAAGCTCTGGCATAAAGTGTGGTATTTGCAGTTGCATAGATTTGGGTTTGAGTCTCCCCTCATTTATTTACTTGCCATGGTGACTTTTAACTGGTAACTAAGCTCTCTGAGCCTCAGTTGCCTCGTAGGTGAAATGGGAATGTTATCAACATCATCCTGTAGTGTCATTAGAGGAATAAATGAGATCACAACCAGTCCATAGTAAGTTCTCAATCATATGGTGATTATTGCTGACACCATTATCATCACATTTGTCTCTCCAATAGCCTCCTGGAGACAGGAACTGGCCCCTAATCACATGCTATAATTTGGATATTTGACCTCTCCAAACCTCAGTTTGAATTTTGATCCTCAGAGTTGGAGGTGGGGCCTCATGAAAGGGTGAGAGGTGTCTGGGTCATGGGAGCAGATTCCTCATGAATGACTTTGTGCTGTCCTGAGGTAATGAGTGAGTTGTCACTCTATAGTTCAGGTAAGGGCTGGTTGTTTAAAAGAGCATGACACCTCTCCCCTCTCTCTCTTCCTCCATCTCTTACCATGTGACATGCTGGCTCCCCTTCACTTTCTTCTATGATTCGAAACTTCCTGAGGCCTCACCAGGAGCAGATGCTGATGCCCTGTTTCTTGTACAATCTATAAAGCCGGAAGCCAAATAGACCTCTTCTCTTTACAAATTACCCAACCTCAGGCATTCTTTTATAGCAACACAAATCAAAAAACATCAGATTTATACCCTCAGCTCACAGCACAGAAGCCAAGATGCCTTACAAACCCAGTAAACCTCTGCAGTGAAATCTAAGAAGTTCCCACAGAGACTGGATGGACAGAGAAGACAACCAATGCCAAGTAAATGACTGTGGCTTTGATTTGACCCCAGGCAATTCCAGTCTCTGTGCTGCCCTGCTAAGAAAAGGAAGGAGGCTGCATGAATGCTTACTCCCCACAGGGAGTGGCTGATGAAAGATTATATTGCCACTTGTCTTCCTCTTCTCCTTTGAACAATTGCAGGGGCCTTTCCTCTTCCCATTTGGCTGGTTTGAAACCCCTGATTCTCTTTTGCCTACCAGATCTCACCTCTGTTCAGCCTTTGTGGCCCAGCCAGTGGACCAAGGGGCATTTATTTCCAGATTTCCCTGCTGATATAGGGTGAGCAGGTTGACACTTTGTTGCCGCTGTGATTCTTTCTGGGCACTCGGGGAAAGTAGGATAGTTCCTATCCCCACAGAACTGAGCTTAAGCAGAGAGACTGTGTCCAACTTTCTCCAGCCCCTTTGTTATTCTTCCTCCCTGTCTGTCCCCACCTCATCACCCTTAACGTTTTTACAGCTCTAACAGTCCAGGGTTCATTTATCTTGATAGACCCCTGAGTGATTCCCCTATGGGAGAGAGAAAAGCAAATCAGAAGGCATTGACCTTAGCAGTTTCATTTCCTAGGAAATTATTTCAAATACTTTCCAAGACCTTGCTTGTCCCTGTGCCTGATAATACCTACGCAAGTCTCCTACCGCCTCTAGATCCTGTGTTGAGGCAATTTTGGCAGGGGAAGATTGGCTCTGATTTTAAAGAGTATTTCCTGAGAAACGATAATGTACCAGATTCTGTTCTGGGCGCTGTGATGGCTACAAAAACACTAGACCCACTGCTCTGTGAGTTCCTGTAGCCCCTGCACAAAAGTGATCAATATGTTTGTTGAATAAGGACTTGGCTCTCAAAGGAGAGATGAGAAGACCAGCATCTGTTAAGCACCCGTCACATACCAGGACCTTATTAGGCATCTAGGTACAAAGGTGAACAAGATACAATCCTGTAAAAAAAAACTGAGACCTGGTGGAGACAAGTCTGTTCACAAAAAATGTAATATCACTTGGTAAGTGCTGAGAGAATGCTGTGTGTATGCAGCAGGGTGGTACTTAGCCCAGCCTGGGATTTAGGGAAACCTTCCTAGAAAAGATGATGCCTGAGCTGAGTCATGAAAAATAGGAATGAGTTAGCAGAAAGGATATCCTAGACAGCAACAAGAGGCATGAAAAGGCATGTAATCTCCTGGCAACTGGGCATGATTAAAATGTCAAGGAAAAGGTAGGAAGAGGCAGAGGATGAGGCAACAGACACAGTCAGGACTGGGCACTGGAGGGAGCCACCAGGATCCTGCTGCCCTGCCGCCTCTCCTTAAGGGTCTGTGTCTGCTGCGGGGAGCCCCTGGCCTTGCCTGAGTTCCCTCCAGCTACTGAGGGAGGCGGTACCCTGAGGGCATGGCCGTTTTGCCCCTTTGTGGGTGACACTGAAGGACAATACTCACTCCTCACTGGGTTGTCCGAGGGTTTGTCAGGCCTGCTTCAACTTCTTCATCTGTCCAGTTCTGTGTGCTCCCCAGTCCTTTCATAGGTATTGATTTGTATAAACATTTTCACCCAAGCCCCATCTTCACATCCACTTCTGTGCACCAGCCTTGGATGCCAACCCAGGGGTTGGGATGTGTTTTGTCACTAACAATGTTTAGTTATTGTTCCTTTGCAACACAGGCACTCCAGATGTGGTTTGCCCAGATTCTAACATTCTTCAGTATATAGTGGTTACCTAGGCCATGGACTGGGAACAATTTCCAGAAAACTGGCTATAACCAGTTATACAGAATATTGTTCTATTCCTTTCCCACTTTTAGGTGAGAATTTGTCTTCCTCATTACCCATATCTCTAAGTGGAAGAACTTCATCTAGAAAACATTTGTCACATCTCTTCCAACAGCCCTCCTCACTGGAGGAAGAGGGAGTTATCTGACTGATCAGTTTAGGAGAAGAGATCTGAGGTTCTGGATACCCTCTCTTCTCTCAGGATGGCCTCCCAAAGGAAATGAGACTGCCATTTGGTCTGTGCTGAGAGCCATGCAGAAAGCTTGTTGGGGCCAACGCTGTCCCCTCCAGGAAGACATTGGTGGACTTGCTTTCCAGGACTGAACGGGGAACATTTCCAAGCCCATTCAGCCCAACAGCTAAGCAACATCCCCCAATCTAGGTTGAATCAGCAAGAATGATGACATTTTGATTTTTGTCAGCCTGACTCCACTATCCTACCTGACACTCAATTAGTTCTGAACTTGGGCAGGGAAGAGACATGTTATTTTTCAGGGCCTCTGAAATAACCCAACACTCACAGTCCAAAAGCTTACCATGTCTTAATGTATCAATTTCTCAGTACTCAAGAATATCAGTAACTGTTATTGCATACATAAATGGTCAAATAAATGCATATTGCCCTATCTAAAAGATATATTCTCATCAACAAGAATTAGGTCTATATAATTCTATGGAGGGCTTCACTCAAGCTCATCAGGAACAACGGGCAGGAGCCATGGGCATGAGACCATGGACAAAGTGACTTAAAAACTGCTTTAAACTGCATGAAAGAATATTGCCTTCACAGCAAGCCAGAGCATGTTTATACAAGGGAGAAGCCAATGAACTTAACCTTGGAGTATTTTGCATTAGGAATGCAGCTGAACATTTTGAGTGTGAGGACTACAAGACACTTCTGAAAAGACAAAAGGGCCTTTTCCCCTATCACAGACAAGCATCTTTCTTGGATCATATACTAGAAGTTAAACAGAGTGGCAGGGTGTCATGGTTTGAAGGGCCGTACACCTTGTTCCTGACCTGATTCACCAACATCAACTGGCTAAATGACCTTGCTCCCGTCATTTTAACATCCTCGGCTTCAGTTTCCACGTCTGTCAAATGGCTACAATAACTTATATGCTGTCACAGGGCTCTTAGGAAAACCAAGCATGATGTTTCATTGTAGATCATACTAAGTGATATTATTGGCTGGTGCTGTGCCCTGAAAACATTGCTAAGCACATTTTTCATACTTGATCTTTCACCTTATGCGGCTGATACTATTTTCCCTGCTTAACAGATGAGAAAACTGAGGTGCCGAGAGTTTAAGTAATTATCCCAGGTCCTCACAACTAGTAAAGGTGAGCTAGATCTTGAGCCCAGATCCCTGATTATCTGACCCCAAGGCCTGTGCTTTTAACCACTCTGCCCTATGCTTTATATAATACAAACAGTGTTGTAGAGTGGGAATAAGGCTGAGCATGACATATATTCCTAGCTCTGCCTCAAGTGAGCTATTGACACTCTCTGGGATCCCATGTATGGAAGATATAATAACAGCCTCCAAAGATATCCACACCCTGATCTCTGGAGCCTATGAATATGGTATGATACATGCCAAAGCAGAATTTAGGTTGCAGAGAGATTACTGTTGCTAGTCAGCTGATCTTAAGATAGAGTATCCTATCCAGGTAGGTCCACCTTAATCAAAAGGGTCCCTAAAACCAGAGGAGGGTAGCAGAAGAGGAGGTCACAGTGATGTGATACGAGACAGACTCACCCTGCCGTGCTTACTTTGAAAATGGAAAACGGGGCCATGAGCCAAGGAATGCAGGCAGCCTCTAGAAAGAGAGGCAGCCCTGCTAGCATCTTGATTTTAGTCCAATGAGACCCATATTGGACTTCTGACATGCAAAGGTACAAGATAATAAATTTGTGTTGCTTCAAGCCATTAGTTTATAGTAATATGTTACAACAGTGATAGAAAGCCAGTAACACCATGCACCTGTTTGTCAAATGAAGGAATTGGGGTTGAAGTTGATTTCTACGGCTTTTGTACCTATGACATACTTTGAGCCTGTACTCTTTACTAATAAATGGTTCTTTCTGAAGCATGGGAAAGAGCACAGAAATAAATGACAAGCAATATTTCCTAAAATACAACCGGGCACAGAGCCAGAATCTCAGCCCATGCCTACCTCCACCCAAACAAAACTGCTTCTGCTACTCCAGACTCTTCTCCAGACCTGGAGTCTGTAGCAGACTGGCAGGCTTTGAGCCTAACACCTTTTACTGTCGCAAAGCTGCCTTGTTCATGCTGCTTGACATTGTCCAAAGCGGCTAGTTATTTTAAAATATGAGAAATTGAAAGAAACATGAAGCACCAAGAGCAAGAGTCAGGTTCTCTCTCTCTCTCTCTTTCTCTGTCTCAAACACACACACACACACACATGCACACGCTCACGCTCTCCTTCTCTTTCCCCTAACCTCATCCCGCAGCTGATCCACATTCTGGCTGTATTCCAAAACACATGAGCCTCTTCTGTCCAAAGCATGGTCTCATTTCATATTTTCAGGAGCCATAAGGTACTTAGGGAAAAGGAATCAGCCGGGTGTGAAGGCTGGTGGTGATTAGCAAAAGGCCATTACCTAGGCGACAAAAGTATTCAATCATCCTTTTTTTTTTTTTCCCCCAACATCTTGAGATAGACACTAGAGGATGGGGTATAAGAAGAGAAACAGAGAATGGAAGGTTCTAAGCACAAAAGGGGAGGAGCTATGAGGTCAGCATCCCTCCAGGCTGGACCTCCTGAAAAGCTCAGGCAGCAATTCCTGGCAGCAGTGTGTGGCCTGAAGATCTCTGCAGGGTGATTTCTACAGCCTTTGTCACTGACTCTGACAGTGTAATAGGAGTACAGGATGACAGACCTTTCCGGCTGCCCATTTTCATATCCCCTTTATGATTTTTGCTGTGAGCATGTACCTTATCTACCATTCTTTATCTTAATTTTTTCTTTAATTGATATTTTGCTTTAAGAACTCATTTCTTTAAAGGAAATTTTTAATCATTATCTGTGATTAAAATGCCTAGTTTTAGATTAGATTCCTTCCCAGCGGCTCACCCTCTTTAGTCCTCTTGTCTCTCTAGGCATTTGGGAGGATAATTCCCCGTACCTCCTGCCTCCTCCATGGACTGTGTCTAGAGTTAGGTGGCGACTCATGATGATTCTGGCTGGGAAGAGGAGATGTGTGTCACTTCCCAGCCAGCCAAAGCAATTAATTACTACTGAGAATCTTTCCAGTGCTGCTGCTTCTGACAAGGAGAACACCTGCGTGTTCCAGGTGGAGATGCTTAAGGATTCACCTTGACCTTGGATTGCTAAGTCACCAGCTGAGAGCAGTTACTGTAGAGCTGTGGTTTTTCAAAGTGTGATTCCCAAATCAGCAGCATCAGCCTCACCTGGAAACTTGTTACCGGTGCAAATTATCTGACCCCACCCAGGAGCTACTGAATCAGGAACTCTGGGTGGGAGGGGGCGGCAATCTGTGTTTGGACAGGGAATTCTGGTGAAAGCAATGGCCTAGGTTTTCTAAGGCCTGTAGGGTTATGAGACCCCACAACAGACTTTGTATGAACAAGAATAAGTATACAAGAATAAGGAACAAGTATCTTTGCCAAAAATGGAAGGTAACTGTAAAGTGCAAACATCATAAAAATAGTGCTATTAAATTTGACAGTAATCACCTGCTAAAGGCTTTCAGCCTGGGGTCTGCTCAAATTTCGATAAAAGGGGAGGTCAGCACATTTTAAAATGTGGTTGAGGAGATGTTAGCACTAACCTAAGACTTTTCCTCGAGGAATAACTGACTCAGAATTGGAAAGGGAATGCTGACTCTGCAATTCAGTGCTATTCAATGACTGCCGTTTTACTGTCTGAAATCATCCCAGATACCACTAGTATTATGCGAGCTACCCTTCGGGAAAGCTGATCGGATCAACCTCTTTGTCTTGTGTTTCTGGAAAGCTGTGGTCCAGAACTGTGAATGTCCTTGTCCATGGTTACACAGCAAAATTGGAAGTAGAACTCAGACAAGAACCCAGGTCTCCCACAAGGCCTCGTCATGGGCTTCTTTTCCTAGTACCCGACAACGTTCAGTCTTTCAGCAGCCACACAACATACAGCCCCAATTCAGCTCATGGTATTACTGCAGAAACCCAGGCCCCTAACGTGACATGGAGGGGGCTGCTGAAAGGAATGTTCAAGGATAGGATCCTGAGATCAGGAAACGCAAAGGCAAATCTAAAGCCCACTCTGATCGCATTTGTGCAGAGAACCGTGGAAGCAGGTAATTAAAGAAAACATTAAGAAAAAGCTAATATAGTGAAGGAGAAACCAGGAGGCAGAGAATGAATTAGTTTCCTGTAGCTGCTGTAACATATTCCCAGAAACTTGGCAGCTTATTCTCTCACCATCTTGGAAATCTGAAATTACCATCACTGGGCCCAATGATGTTGGCAGGACCAGCTCAAGGGGAGAAGCCCTTCCTTGCATCTTCCAGCTTCTGGTGGCTGTGGGCATTCCCTGACATGTGGCTGCTTCACTCCACTCTCTGCTTCTGTAATCTCTAACTGCCTCTATTTTTCAAGGATCCTGGGATAGCATGTAAGTCCTGCCCAGGCAATCTAAAATAACCTCTTAATTCTCAAACGCTTGGGAATTTGATGTCAGCAAAGACCATTTTTCCAGAAGAGGTAACATTGGCAGGTTCCAGATATTTGGACATGGCTATCTTGGTGGGTGGGGTGGGGATGTGTGCATTCTTCAGCCTACCATGGAGACTCTAGTTCAAGGTCTACCACCAGCTCGGGCTGACCTCCCAGTACCCGACAGCTCCATTACTGTCTTTGAGCCTGGGTTTTCCTCTGGTAAAATGTGAGGGTCTGCACCAGATGATTCCAGAGGGCTCTTCCAACTTTGGCAGTAGGAGTTCCTGAGTAGTAGGAGGTCTCCTCTATGCCCCTAAAGGGCACATATAACCCAAAGTAAGAGGTTCTCCACGGTTACCTCATGGCAGAAACCAGAGCGGAACCCACATCTTTTGGCTGCTAATTCCTCAATACGCTGACTGCCCTCCTCCTCTCCTTATATCTGCCTCCACCCTCTCCTCCTTATGCTGACCGCTCTCTGGTGGCCACTGAAAAACTGTGACCAGCTTCAAGAGAGGTGAGATGCCTCTCTTGAATCACATCACAATGTGATGTGACCATCCTACAGCTGGAGGGCACTCATAGGAGGAAGTGGTGTTGGCAGAGCACAAAAGTTAGGGCAGGCCCTGTGATGGGAGCTAGGACTGTGAAAGGGGCCTTGGGAGAGAAGGGAAGAAACACCTTAGTTGCTTAGTTTTTCACTACTGCTTCCCATTGGCCAAATCTGCCCAGAAGCCAATGGGCAAGAAATCCTGGGAATATAGTTCCCAGCAATGAACAGAGAAGGGAGTGCATTTGACAGGAAAGTGGCAACAAATAGCCAGTGTGGTCCTTGTCATCATGAGCCATGTCTGAACGAATTAATCACATTTCATATGCAAGCATGTTCTCTGTTTGACTGTGCTGTTGTTTTTAATCACATCACAATGAGGACTTCGGAGAACCTGCCGAAGTCTTGAGGTGTGCCAAGGACACCTAGTCCTCACCTTCTCCAAGGCCCTGGGCCATTATGAAAATAAACAGAGATCTTCTAGTTCATAAATCCTGTAGGGACAAAGATAGGCTGAGACAAAAGGAACTGGTGAAAGCTCCAGACCCCCTAGAGTTGGGTTTTTGAAAAGAAGCTTCTAAAGCCCTGTTTTGACTCTTTCCTAGAACTGGAATAGAGTCATGTGAGCACCCCCAGGGCCTTGACCTGCCTGGATGATTGGCTGTGTGGAGGGTGAGATAAGTGTAGATGCCAATCATATTAGCAAAAATGAACACATTTGTTAATATTGAGTGCTGGCAAAGGTTGGAAAATGGGTACACCCATCAAATGGTGTGGGAATGTACATTTGTACAGCCACTTTGAAGAGCAATTTGGCTGCATGTACTAAAATTAAAAGATATATGATCCTATGATTGAGTAACCCCACTCCTAGCATTGTCCGTGCTAGAAAAACACAAACAATTGCGCCAAGCTGTATTCATAAAGCTATTTGTTGCCACTTTCCTGTCAAATGCACTCCCTTCTCTGTTCATTGCTGGGAACTATATTCCCAGGATTTCTTGCCCACTGGCTTCTGGGCAGATTTGGCCAATGGGAAGCAGTAGTGAAAAACTAGAGGGAGAAAAAGAGCCACTAAGGTGTTTCTTCCCTTCTCTCCCAAGGCACCTTTCACAGTCCTAGCTCCCACCACAGGGCCTGCCCTAACTTTTGTGCTCTGCCAACACCACTTCCTCCTATGAGTGCCCTCCAGCTGTAGGATGGTCACATCTTCCTGTTGTTCCTTGTCTCTAAATAGGCTCACCTTCCTACTTGGCTTCTCAAGTCTCTTATCCCCTTGGTGACCAATTCCCTCCATTAAATCCCCTCTGTTTGAAGTGCCTAAGGAGGTTTTCTGTTTTCTTGACTAGACCCTGACAGATAACAGTGTTTGTTTCAGCATTATTGGTAACAGCAAAAAGTTAGAACTATCTCAGATGTTTACTATTTGATAAATAGTACAGGATATTCTGCAGCAATGTTTTAAATTAACATAAATCTGCAACATGGAATATATACTGATGGAAAAAAGGAAGTTGCCGAACAATACGTCCTGTAGTGTTTGATTAATGTCTATTATTTAGAAATAATAAAACAATTGCATATGTTTTGTACAGTTTTATATAATCTTTAGATTTATATATAAATCAATACATTTATAGAAATATCTGGAAGGACGAATGGCAAACTAATTGCATCATTTCCTTTGTGAGGTACCTGAGATAGAAGTGGAATAGGAGAACCTTAATTTTACCATATTATTTAAAGTTTTTATAAGGATAGTATATTTATGTATTACTTGTGTAAGTAAAAATTAATTTCAAGGTAGACAGCAAAAAAAAAAAGGAAAAAGGAAACAGAATGGGAAAGTTATGTTGGAACTACATTTCGAGGTATCTGATATGCCAAGATAAGGGTTTGCGCTTAATTCTATGGGCAGCAAGAAAGTCTGAAGTGTGAATTGTCATTACGTGGCCCAGTCTAGGCTACGATAGTGCCTCTTCTTACAGTTGTCATGAAGATCGAGTAAGTAGACATAAATAAACCACCTAGACAGCATTGGACGTACATTGAGTACTTACTTTGTAAGTGTTAGCTACTGCTATTGTTTCCTTCCCTTTGCTCCAGCCATATGAGTCTTTTTATCTCATGAATATGCCAAGTTCTTTGAGGCCTCAAAGTTTTCATACATACTGTTCCTTAGTATTTCTTTTTTCCCTCTCTTTCTCATACTTCAGTGTTCAACTTAAATATTACCAGCTCAATGAGCCTCTCCCTTACCTGCACTTCTAAGTTATTTCCCTGATCCACTGTATGTGTCTATGCAAAGCATCTTGTTGGCTTTTACAGAACATGTATTGCAATCTATAATAAAGTCTGTGGAAAATAAGAATTGCTACTATTTATTGAGCACTTACTATGTGCAGATATGTTTTTATGTGATTTATATATACTAATTCACTCAAATATCCTAATAACCCTTTTAAGAAGGCATTAATATTATTCTTATTTTACAGATAAGAAACTTAGGAATAAGAAAGATAGAAATTTGACCAAGATCACAGCCAGTAAGTGTCAGAGCTTGAATTCTACCCATTAGAAAATCATAATATTTACTGAGTGATGAATAAGTAATTAATACAAAGCTGGTTTATAGTAGTCCTGATCCTCATAATTAATTAATCCCATAAACAGTGTAAGTTGTTTCAGAATAAATGGGAGGGATTAGCCTAACTGATAGAGTCCCTACAGGTAGGTCATATCCCTTAGGAGGAGGAGGCAGCTATTTTCTATGGAGAGGCAGTAAATTGAGCTTTGTGAAGCAGAGCTGATGGCAGAGTTGCAAAAGAGGAGTAGAGTGTGCTGGCAGAGATGTAGGAAACTCACCAGGCTCCAGACCACATTACCTGGTTCTTCAGAGACCACTCCCTGCCAAGCCCAGTCACAGCCAGAGCTCCAAGAAAGGAGTTCTGGGGGCAGTGAGAACTGGCTGCCCTGTGACGGATGCCAAGGAAGTAAGAAAAAAACAGCCCTTGACTCAGGCTAGGGAGATTTCTGTTTAGTCCTGGCCTTTAGAAGCAAGACCTCCCAGAAAGCCACGCCTTTTCCTGAGTCCCTATTAGGTGACTCCCAACAGCAGCCAGCCGTGACTCTGTGTTTGCAGATGATGTCAGGAGGAAAAATAATCATAATATAAAGGCAGCTCAATTCACTGTGTTCTCATCGCATGCCTGGCACTTTGTGGAGCTTTACATAAATTATCTCCTTTAATTCTTTTAACAACTCTGGAGACTCCCTCAACATTCATTTGGTCAATAAATATTTATCAAGCACACGCTATGTTGATGAAGTGAGTACTATTTTTAACTCTGTTTCACAGATGAGGAAAAAGAGATTTAGAGGGATTAAGTCACTTGCCCAAGTTAGACACTGGCAGTTAGAACTTGAACTCACGTCTTCCTGATGCCAACCCCCCTTCCTTCCCTCTACTCTGAATTATCTTCTAAACTTGAAACCAGAATTTATTTCTATTTATGTGTCAGGTACTGTATATTAATAATAATAATGGGAATTATTCAATGAAATAATGGTTCCTTGCTGATAAAAAGTATTCAGTAAAGACTAGTTCGTGTTATTCTACATATTATATATTTATACATTGTGATGGTTATTCTAGGTGCCAGCTTGTCTAGGCCACAGCTCTCAGATATTTGGTCAAACATATCCGGGTGTTGCAGTGAAAGGATTCTTTAGATGAGACCAACATTTAAATCTGTAGACTCTGAATGAAGCAAATTGCCTTTAGTCATGTGGAAGGGCTTTATCTAATCAGCTAAGGGCCTAAGGATGAGGTCTCCCAAGGAAGAGGGAATTCTGCCAGCAGATCACCTTCAGATTCCACTGCAATATCAGCTCTTCCCTGGGTCTCTAGCATGCCAGTTTACCTTCAAGATTTTGGGTTTGCCAACTCCATAACCAAGTGACCAAATTCCCTAAAATCTCTCTCTGTATATATAGAGATAGAAATAAAGAGAGAGACAGAGAGAGATATCTGTAGTCTGTAGATATACATCCTGCTGGTTCTGTTGTCAGAATTTTGACTTCTACGAATATATATTCATAATAATAATAGTAAATGGATGAGCAGATAAAAGGAATGTCTATATTAAAGGCAAAGAATGTATATCGCCTGAATTCTTCTAGAAATCCACCTTCTAATGAAAAATATTGCCTACAATATTGTCTACAACTGTCAAACAGGTCCCCTTGAATGAAAAGAGCTGATTTTTCTAATACAGTTAGAAGATCCATACTTTTTTTTGTATGTGTGGACAGAGTCTTGCTGTTGCCCAGATTAGAGTACAGTAGTGCAAACATAGCTCACTGCAGCCTCAAACTCCTGGGTTCAAATGATCTTCTCACCTCATCCTCCAAAGTACCTGGGCTTATAGGCATGCGTCACCATTTCTCTTCTTCTTCCACAGTTTCCCCCGAGCACAAATTGAAGACCTCAGGACATTTGCATGACAAATGCAGGAATGAAGGAGGCGTGCACTCTCAGTCTGAGCAGGATGGCTGGCGACCTTGCAGGTAGCTGCAGAAGAGCGCCTGTCTAAAAGGCAGGATCCTAGCATTGCCACCCACCAGCTGGGTAACCTGGGGCAGATCTCTTTCATGGTCTAAACTTTAGTTTCCTATGTACTAAAAGAACAATGATAATCATTATTCTGAGGCTTATGGTAAAAATCTAAATAAAATCCCACATGGGATAGTATTTTCTGAATGGCAGTGTTTTACTCAAAGAAAGAGCTGGCCAAGCTGATGAGTGAATATAAGAAGTTTCTGGGCTCAAGTCAGAGCAGAGTCAGCCCTGGCAGTGCTCTGGGGTCAGCGCAAATGGTTCACAGCCACAGCTCATGTGCTCATGCTGCTGAACAGGAGGGCATTGATCTGATCACAACACCTTTGACGGCACTGCTTTCAGGTTCTGAAATACCCAGTCTCATTTTCTCTTCATCATAGCCCTACAAGGGAGGCAACCCAGGGAGAGGGCGTTCCTCATGTCTACACCACAAGTTGGAGGCACAGCAGAGCCTATGAAACTCAGAGTCCAGGGTCTGTTGTCCTCACCAGCAGGTGAGGGCGCTGACGTTCAGAACTTAACCTCCTGATCGAGGGGCCGGCAGAGCAAAAAGACATCAGCCACAAACTATCTCTCCAAAGCTTTGTCTCTCACCACGGCAGGGGAACTGGGAGACAGATAAAGACTGGAAAGAGAAATTAATTTGAAAGAACAGGAAAGCATCAGCAAGATCCTAATCAGAGGATCAGGCTGCTGGCAGAACTGCAAGTCATTTATCAAATGCCTCCTGAAACTCAAATTTAATGTATCACTTTTCCCCTTATCTTAGGATTTGGGGGGGAAATGAAATACATTTTTATATTACAAATTCAGCCACTAATTTACTCTGTAACATTGAGCAAGTCATGGAGCCTCTCTGAATGTCTGTTTCTCTTCCTCAAAATAACAAAGTTGTACAAAATCAGAATTTCCCAAACGTCAGGTATGAGATTTCTGGGATCATGATTTGCCAAATATAAGCACCACAGCTGCCATTTTTGACCTAATATTGCTTTTTGTAGGTATTTATTGCCGGTATTTATCACCTCATAAATGTAAAAGTGCAACCTTTGGGGTTCATAATTTATTATAATGAATACATAGTTACTGCAATTGAAAAAAACTGACGTGCCAGGTTCCTACAAGCGTCCCTCAGACTCTAATGGGAAACTCTTGGCCTAGACGATCCCTGAAGGCCCTCCAGCCCTGGCACTCCACCGTGAAAAGCCTGGATCCCTGGCAGCCCGGCCAACTCCTGGGAAAGCCTTCTGACACCATGCATGAGACTAGCTCCCTCTGCATGTTCCCATCAAGGCATTTATTGTCCTTTTCTGTAACCCTAGTGAAGTCTGTCATCCCTGGTAAAGGCAGTGGCTGAGCGTATTGCCCATCACTGGGTTCGAGTCAGAGTCATGGCACGGTGAGCTGCTTAACAATGTTATGTACCATCTCCAAGACTCAGTTCCTTTGTCTACAAAATAAGGTTAATGGATCTTCAGTAAATGGAATCTCAAAACCCAAAAAAAAATGCCAAAAGTCACTTGGGTGGGGAAGGAAGGGTAGCCCAGAAGTGTTGGAGTCAAGGGAAGAATTGCCAACTGGAGGAGAGGAGCATGTTCAAAAGTAAAAGGAAAGAAGCCACTCCACTCATGGCAAGCAGTAGGATTATAAAGACTCCAGCTGATATTTATTTAGTGGCTACTATTGTGTGAAGTGCTTTTTAAGCTCGATTTTATTTAGACCTCTAAGTCATTATTATTCCCACTTTACACAAGAGGAAATTATAGTTCATTGAGATGATGTGTCTTGTCCAAGAACACAATTAGAAAGTGGCAGAGCAGGGACTTGAACTCAAGTCTGTCTGAGTTCAGGAACCATATTCTCATCCCCGATGGCAGGGGGTTCCTGAAACAGGTTAACATGATCACCACTCCTGCAGGCCCCGAGCTAGCTGCCCAGTCTGCTCCACAGGCTCTATCGCTTGTCCTATGACCAACTGAATAAGGTTCCTGATAAGACATTCGAAGCACAGGCCTTATCTCCCTTGCAGCTGTCAACTTCCTTTTGAGTCTTCTTCCTTCCTAACTTTTCCTTCTGATCCTTCATGAATGCATCAATAGATTGATGTACCCTGACAACAGTCTTCATATTGTTGCAGGAAGCCAATACCCCTTCTCCTGCCAAGGAGTGGCAGTGGCTCTGGGTGTCCTATGCCCAAAGCAAACTTGGTGACTTCTTAATGGAGTTCCACAGTGGGGCTTCAAGGAGAGAACCAGGCCAAGAATGGGAGTTTGCTTCATCTTTATTATGTAATCGGTAACACAGAAAAGACCAGCCTATCTTACAGCTCAAGTGGAGATCAAAGGAGAGAGAGTTAATAATATTCATGAACACATATGAAGTATACACGAAGTGTACATGTCAACAAAGTTCATATGTACAACGAAGAATTACATTAAAAGCAATGCTTTTCTCTAGCATTTCTAACTGCTACCTCTTCTCCATTCTCTTCTATGGGTCCTTGTTTCCATTATTACTGATCTCCTGTTTCTGTCATTTTTATTTTGTCTTCCAAGTCCCCTGAATTATTTCTCCTTCTTCTCTACCAACGCAAATTATAGGGTATTTTTTGGCCCTAAATCCAGTTGATTATTCTCTGATCCAACAGGTCGGGCCAGTGATTTGGCATGACTTGGAGTAGGCACCAGAGTAAAGAGATCTGTCACTTTAGTGCTTACTTACCTTGCCTTGGTCAAAACCGTGTCCTCATGACCTCTCTATCTCTCTCCCAGAGATCTCTGGCCATCCTGGGACAGGCAAAAGCTGAATGGGTCAGCATCTCTGTGGCTAGCCCTCTCTGTTCAAAAGCCTCTCACCAGGCAGCCACATCAGGGTGGCCATAACTCTAAGGACCATTGCCCTCAGTCGGGTCTGCCCTGGGCCAGCCTGCAACTGCCCTATAAATGGGAAAATGATAGATGAGCCAGGAGACTGGAGCAGCAGGTCAACGAGATAAGGATTCTGAATGAACTATTCCTTGCCAGGGGCCAAGACTCTTCCATTATACAAAACATCTCCACCTGAGCCCTTTTGTAACCCAGAATGAGGGGTATCGGGGTGCTCCCCACCCCACAGATGGTTGTCCTTGGCAGGAGCCATGGGATTGGAACCTCCTCGGCAATGGCAAATTCAAGGGCATTGGAGTTTTAGCTGCATTTGGGGGACACTAGGCCAGGGCTCACCAGTCCCAGGTGGGCAATGATTATAAATCTGACAATAAATAAATGCTTTATCCTGAAGGAGCTTAACTCTGAGCTTTGAAATTTAATTCTCTGTGCCTCTGCCACAGACCTTCTCCTCTCCTCCTTCTGGAAATGAAGGCTGTAGATTTTCTACAAAGCTGGATTCCACGTGTTTTCAATTCATTATTTAATTAATCAGTCCTCAAAGTGTATAGTTAGGTATGCCCATCATTTAGGAAAATTAACACCCAAGAACCAACGAACTATGCTTTGGTATTGAAATTCATATACAAATGGGGCCTCTTTAAAGTGAGAGCACTAAGTATACTCAGGATATGATTTGAATTATAAAATATTTTTGCTTAGCCACAACTCTTTTGGAATACACAGAGAGCACACAATGAAGGCCAGTTCAAAGCCTAAGTGTCACAGATCCTTTCTATAAGAAGATCTAGGGAAATGGTTCCCTGACCTCAGTGTACACCAGAGTCACCTAGAGAACTCATTAACATGCAGATTCCTGGGCCCTCCTCCAGAGTGGCCTTATCATTATCTCTGGGGGTGGAACCCAGTAATCTCTCTACTTAAGCAGCTCTCCATGTGACTGGAGGCAGGCAGTCCAAGAGCCACACCTGTGCTAGATCTTAAAGTTGCAGTACTCCTATGCCTGGAACAAAGCTGCCCCACAGCTCCTGGCCCATTGCTCAGCGTAAGGCCATCCATATAGAAGTGCCCTTTCACTAAAGAGCTGGACCCCAGTGTCCTTTGACACCAGCTGCAAATGCCACACACCAGCAACCTCAGATAGCTAAGGTACAAGTCCCTCCTCATCAAAACCTCAGGCTTGAACTTCATGCAAAGTTATACAGATGGCAAAGCAGAAGGCCACAGGGGAGATGGGATTCACCCAGCAGCAGTGGGCAAGCCAGAGAGGCATGTGGGGCAGAAGGCCTGCTCTTCTGGTCCCTCTGCCAGGCTTGCACAGCCTCCGGGTTTCTGCTACATGGCTCTTCCTCTAAGATTGAACTTGAGAATGAATCAGGTTTTCCTGTTATTACCTGTCTCCAGACATTGTCTTTCTCTTTTCACACTAGTCACAGTTGGTAGCTATGTAGTTCTTTTTCTTTTTCTTTTTTTTTTTTTTTTGAGACAGAGTCTCATCCTGTCGCCCAGGCTGGAGTGCAATGGCACCATCTCAGCTCATTGCAACCTCTAACTTCAGGGTTCAAGCAATTCTCCTGCCTCAGCCTCTAGAGTAGCTGGGACTATAGGTGCCCGCCACCACAATTGGCTAATTTTTTGTGATTTTAGTAGAGATGAGGTTTCAACATGTTGGCCAGGCTGATCTTGAACTCCTGACCTCAGATGATCTACCTGTCTTGGTCTCCCAAAGCACTGGGATTACAGGCGTGAGGCATGGCACCTGGCCTATGTAGTATTTTTTGACATTTGTCTTTCCAACTAGATGATGGTCTTCGTAAGACAGGGGCCTATTTTGAACACCAGAGCATCTAGCACCTAACACCATGCCCAGGGCATAGTAGAAAGTCAATAAATATGAACAGACAGAAGTGACAATGATAACTTCTACATAATCGAAAATAGAAATATTGGGAAAAAAGAGAGGTTTGTCATAGCTAGAAACAAGTCCATGCCATGAAGCCAGTGGAGGCAGAGGGAATTCACTCTCCTTCAGGCCCCAGCGTCCAGGATTGCATTAAACAGGCTCTATCAAGCCTTCCAACTCATAGCAGTCTATAGACTTTAGAGAATGGATTGAATAGAAAATGACTGAACAGTAGACTTCCAACCTCTCTGCATGGGGTTGGGGTCCTAGGGGCCACCCGGCTTTATGGCTTCACAGCTCCCTCTAGTGGTCAGGTTCATGTTACACTATAATTTCGTGATGGTCTTTGCTTATCAAATTGAGCTGCAATAAGTTATTTAGCTGAGTTAATAACTGAATGTTAGTTAGTTAGTTTAGAGGTCTGGCTTGTGGAGATTATTAAACCCATTGAGATCATCGTTTATTAATTCAGCAACTCATGGCCCAGTGCCTAATCTATACGTGGGACAAAGCAAAATGAAAGGAGATAGCAATGAGCATGTCAGACATCACCCCTGCCCAAGGTGTTTATATCCTAGGGAGGGAATGAGACATGCAGAAGTTATGCAAAAGTGAGGTGGACACCACTGTGATGAGAATTAGGTAGGAAATATGCAGAACATTCATGTAAACTACAAGTGGTGGGCCCTCTTCAGGAAGGCTTCTCTGGAGAAACAAAGTTTCAGGTTGGGTTTGAAAGATGAGGAATAATTAGCAAGGGAGAAGTGGGAAGGGGGATGGGAAGGAAGGAAAAGGCAAAGACCTCTAGGCAAGAAAGAACCCTGTGAGCTTGAGGTAGTGAGAGCGGGCCAGGGTTGCCTGGGTAATGAGCAGAAGACAAGGCTGTAGAAGTAAGTGGTGTTATTATACCCATGTGGAAACTGAGGCCCAGAGATGTGACATGAGCTGTTCATAGCGATGCAGCTTCTGGGTAGTGATAGAGAAAAGGAGGCCTGGGGCAGCCAGGGTGGATACTGCAGGATGGAAAGAGCTGGGCCAGGGAGGCAGCGGCACAGCATGGGTTATGGGAGGGAAGGAAGTCTCAGTTCCCAGAGCCTGATGAGGGCTCAGACAGCAGCACTCAGACTTGACAGTCATCTAGGCCTCCTTGTCCATTTGACAGGGGAGAAAGCAATAAAGAGCAAATCTCCTTCACCCACAGCCCCAGTCCCAGGCCTGCAGCAGCTGGGTCCGCTTCACTGCTTTCCAGAGACACTCCCACCAGGCTCCGGTAGCCTCATGCAAAGCACTCCATGAGAACCTCCACCTCTCATCCAAACTGTCCTCTCCAGCCCCTGGACACTTCAGTCCCAGGCTCTGTTGCCATCACCCTCAAGTGCAGTCCTCAGGGATGAGCTGTGCATCACGGGACCCTGCCCTCCCTGCCGCCACCCACAACCCGCTGCCACCACTGTGAACTCATGTCTCTCCCTTTGAGGTCTGCTCACGGACTCTTCGCCTCCCTCAGACCACATTTCCCCATCTCCTAGCCTGGCTCCTCCTCCAGATCTTGGCTTAGACATCCCTTCTTCCAGGAGCCAGCACCATTCTCCCTGGAGCTCCTCTTCTGAATCCCCTTGGAGCACTGACCACACTGCATATTGGTTGCCTATTTCCCTGTCTACCTTCCCAGCTAGACTTGAGCGCCCCCAGGTCAAGAACTATGTCTATCTCATTTCCTCCTATATTCCCCGCAGCTAACACGGTCCCTGGCACTTAGAAAGTGCCCAGAACTCTTTTTTAAATAAATAAATGAATTAAAATAAATGCTCTAAGCTGAGTCACCTGCTTTTTTTTTACCACCATGCATTGTGGTTCTCATCTCCATCTGCCCATCAGCCTCTGCCCTCTTTATGTCTAACAGGGGCCTGCCTACTGCTGTAAGATTAAAAAAAAAAAAAAACAGTGTGCCCCAGCCCAGACGGTGACTAGTCAGTCTTACTCATGGCAGCTGCTGGTGTCCCCTAACCTCCAGGAGAAAGTGCAGTCAGAAGCAATAAGGAGCTGTCTACATTTCAGACTTGATAGACATTCCTTCCCCCAAAATTTGTTTTCCTGGTGACTAGGAATGCATTTGAATATTAGCTTTTATTCCCCCATTTCTACAGCATTCTGAGGCTTGGCTTCCTCTGGGTAAGCCTACAAATCATTAGAGACCCCGTGACTAAAAACCCCATACGAGATATCTTTTGCAGGATAACCCCAATATGACTAAGCTTATTCTTCAGCTTGCATGTAAAAGAGATCCTGGTGGTTCCGTTGAGTCAATGGCATCTATGTATTGAAGACATACTATGTGCCAGTATGTGTCAAGTGATTCTGATCCATGGAGAAGAGTCAGCTTTATCCCTGCCTTTCACAGAACTGGCATTCTAGCAGGAATTGCAGAATTAAGCAACTTATTGCAATTGTTCAATGACATGAAATGAGATGCAAGCTGAGGAGGGTCCCTGGGGACCCTGACCCTTTAGAGTGATGACAACAGAGCCTGAAACTGAAGTGGCCATGGGCTGAGAGAGGACAGTTTGGATGAGAAGTGGAGGTGCTAGGTGCCAAGATAGCTCTGCCTTAGTGTCCTGGTCTGGGTCAAAGTGGCTGTCTTAAAGCTTTAACCTTTGGGCTGAGAGCTAAAGGATGTGTAGGTGTTCACCAGGCGAAGGAAGGGAGGGAGTGTGTGCAGATGCAATGTGTGTGTGTGCACATGCCTGTGTGAGTGCATTCAGGTGTGTGCATGTGCATGTGTGTGCATATGCATGTGCGCATGTGTATGCTACAAGTGTATCATGTGTGATGGATGTGTAAGAGCAGATGTATGCTGTAAGTATATTGTGTGTACATGTGTATGCTACAAGTGCATGTGTGTGCAAGTTGCAGATGCGTGTATGAAAACACAAATGCCATGAGTATATTGTGCATGTATGTGTGTGCCCATGTGAGAGCATATGCAGGTGCATGTATGCGAGCGTGTGTGTACAAGTATATTGTGTGTACATGTGTGCGTGTGTCTATGTGTGTACACGTGCCACAAGTACATGTGTGCATGTGTTTGTGTGTCCCAAATGCATGTGTACCTCTTATAGACACTCTTCAGCCTTTACACCTCCCTCCTGTCACAAGTCAGTCATTGTGAAGTAAATTTCAAGCCTTCTCCATATGGTGCAGTGTTTCCAAGCCTCTTTTGGATCGTAGATCATTTTAATTAACAACAGCTGTTCCATGTTAAGTGTGTCACAGTCACTGTGCCAGACCTTTAATGTGTGCTCTCTTATTTACTTCATCAGCAAACCCAAGAGGCAGGCTTATGGTTATTCCATTCTGCAGAAGAAGAGACAGAGACTCAGGGAGAGGAAGGCTCTTTCCCATGGTCACCTGAGCACAGGTCTGTACGATCCAAAGTATATATAATATATAATATATAATCCACTAAACTTCCTCTCACTGGGGCAAGTGACACAGCAGATTGACCTTATAGCAGGTCCCCCCCCCCACTGTTAACTACAACACTCTCCTAGCAGTGAATGAAAAGTCTTCAATGACATTCTGTTCCAGCTCAACCACTGATTCACTGTGTGACACTGGAAAAGTCCCCCACTCTTTATTGCCCGGAGCTTGCTGAGCTCTGTCAATCTGCAAGAAGAGCTTAGCGCCACCATCCACAGATGGCAGGCAGGTTACATAATCTCATGAAAGCCCTGTTTCCTCATCTCTAAAATGGAGCTAACAGTAATGCACTTCTGATAGTACTGTGGAGGGATTGACCGAGCTCATGTGTGAAGAATGCTCAGCCTTGTGACTGCCTCACAATGTATGCTCAATTAATTGCAACTGTCACTGATGCTGAGGACACAGGAGAGCCAGAGAGCTGATAGCACCAGCTTGGGAATCAAGTGGACCTGGATTCAAATGATTCAAATGCTCATTTTGCCTTCTAATGGCCACGTGACCTTGGCAAAAGTTACTTAGCTGTCAAATTTTCCTCACTTGTAAAATGGGAATTAAAATAGCACATACTTCATAGGTGTGTTTGAGGAATACATGAGATAATGCACATAGCATTGCCCTACGAATGCTAGTTAACAGCGTTACTATTTGCACATACTGAGTAATATTATAAATAAGGATTATGGGGTCTAATTTTGTTCCAGTCAAGGTTTTAGAAAAAAATAAATAAATAGAAGTATCTGCTTTGGTCAGATTTACTAGACATTGTATTGTTTGTAAAATTAAAAAAAAAAAAACTAACCTGTCTCATGGGTCAATAAAAAGTCAGTTTCCTTTTGGCTGAGGCTAGCGGTTCTGTGCAGTTTATTCTGGTGCTGGCTTGCGCTTTGGTTAGGTTCAAGGCCATGACCATGAGTAAGTGATTCACTCTTGCCAAAAACTGTAATCATGGTCATGTTCTAAATATTTATACTAAAAGAAACCAAACCTGCTCAACCTTCAGGGGCCACAGGCACAACTCCCTCACATGCTGGGATTCATTCATTCATCCGTCTTAGGGCTATTAACCATTCACCTCCTGCCAGGCACCAGACACTGGTCATGCTGGTCATGCATTGTGTGTGTACCAATGGGGCAGAAACCCACTGGCAACTTTGGCCAGTTTTGGAGAAACAACTGAATCAGGCCCCTCAATGATGGTAGCCGCACCTGGGCCATGTAGCCTCCTAGAGAGGATGCAGGCCATCTGTTTGGTGCATATCACAGTATGGTCTGTTCCAGCTGGGAAAGGCTCTTGGGGATCGTCTCAGGCAACACACACCCTTTACAGCCAATGAGATCTCACAGCTGGGCTATCATCACCTCTCCCTCCCTCCTAGATGCCCCAAGATTTCCTCCACTTCACACAGAGAAGGTGGTCTCTAGATATTTTAGCTCGCAAATGACTTCAAACATCGTGATCATGAGAATTTAAAAAGTAATATCCCTCATAACAATATGTTTAACTTACTGGCTGATTTCTGGGGGTCAGGTACCTTGTTAAACATTTTATATGGTATTCCTCATCTAATAGTCAAACAACATTATTGGTTAGGTCATTGTTATCCCATTGTACAGAAGAGGACACTGAGGTTCAGAGAGGAGAAGGGATTTTCCCATGTTAACACAGCTGGAAGTTGCAGAACTTAACTTTTCCTGACTCCAAGCCCCGTGCACATGGCCACCACACAATATCCCTTTGGTGGGACACAGAGCACTGGGGAGCTGCCCTCCTGTATCCTCCTTCTGTGCTAACCTGGCCAGCAACAGCTTGATGCCTGCAGCTAGGAGGGAGGAAGAAAGAGCAGCAGGTGGGCAGAAAAGTGGCTTCAAATCTGGTCCTTGGCTTTAGCACCCTCTAAGATCCAGGACTATAACGAGCTTACAGGTGATAAAGAAAGACAGCTGTGGAGAGCGCACTGTCTGGTGAGAAGATGGATGGGTGGGTCTAGAGACACTCCAGTGTCTGCTCCAGGTGAAGGGTGGCACCAGGTGCTGGAACAATACCTGCGTCATGTGACCTGGGGTAAACCATTTCCTGTCTACTAGAGGATGGCAATTAAGCCCATGGCCTCTGAAGCCAGGCTCCCCAGGATAAAACCCTAGCTTTGCCTCTTACCAGCTGTGTGACTTCATATAGTATTTAGCATGCTGGATGTTAGCTTCCTGTTCTGTAAAATGGGCATAATAATACCTGTCTCATATATTTATGAGAACTAAATGAGTTAATACACAGAATGCCCTCAGAACAGTACCTAACACATAGTAAGAACTATACGCATTTTTGCTCAATGTTTAAAAATTATGTAAACTAGAGGTAGTAGTACTCAACTCTTTGAATGAAGATGCTTTTGGCTGCAAGGTAGCAGAATATCCGATCCAACATGGTTTCAACAGAAAGCTTTTATTAGTGTTAGTTCTCATTAGTACAATGAGAATTGTCCAAATGGAAGTGGTTCCAGGCTCAGGGATGTCCCGGGAACTGAGTATCTTCTCATTCCTCATCCTTCCTTTGACCGTCTTCAACAAATCATCTTCCATTCTGTCCTAAAATGGCTGCCACAGCTCCAAATATCACATCTCACCACCACAAAGCCAAATATCGCATCCAAATGTCACAAAGCAACACCTAGAAACAGAAAGTAAGGGATAGGGAGTCTCTCTTGCACCTATCACTGTCTTATGAAAGAGAAACTATTCCCTAGAAGCCTCGCTGAAGACTTCCTTGTTCTGTTATTAGCCAGAACATTAGTGCCTCCAGCCCCTGTAGAAGGCTAGCCAAGCAATATTCTGGCATTCCTGTCATGACGTAGAGCTGGGCTCCACAGCAAAGAAGATCGGAGGAAGATGAGTAGTTGATTAGGCAGTTGGCATGCATTGCAAGATAGTCTTGAGAAGGAAATGTGGGATAAAGTGCAGAAACACTGCGAAAGAGTTAACTACTTCCACTGCACCTATGTAAGATATTATTCTCAGAAATAATCATATCATTAGCAATGCTTCTTCCTGTAGGTTAGAGGTAGAGTCTGTAGAAATGCAGGACACCCCGTCACTGCTAAAATACAAAAAAATTAGCTGGGAGTGGTGGCACGTGCCTGTAATTCCAGTTACTCGGGAGGCTGAGGCAGGAGAATTGCTGGAACCCAGGAGGCAGAGATTGCAATGAGCAGAGATCGCCCCATTGCACTCCAGCCTGGTGACAGAGCGAGACTCCGTTTCAAAAAAAAAAAAAAAAAAAAAAATAGAAATGCAGGATGCCAATGATTCTAGGTTGAATTATTGTTGTAATTCTGTTCTTTCCCCATGGATTGTCCTGTTCTTTCCCCATGGATATGGCAGGCAAGGGAAAAATAAAAGGAAACCAACTGCCTCATGGCCCTGACACTAAAACTGACATTGTATGGCCGCATAATAACCCAGGCCTGGAAAACAATAGATCACCAACTTCCCCTCTCATTTTGGTGGATTATAAATAAAGCCTAGAAAGAAAGTAATGAAATTAGTTTAAGAACAGTGATAGGATTCCTCTGAAAGCAGAAAACTTTTATTTAGAAAACACCCTGTGGGCCATTCTGCAGTGAAAAATCAGCCTTCTGGCCATAGTCTAGATCTGAGCTCAGGAAACATTTCTCTAAAGGCTCACATAATAAATATTTTAGGATTTTCAGTCAATATGGCCCCTGCCACAGCTACTCTACTCTGGGTAGTGTAAACAATGACAATGTGTCAACAAATGAGTGTGGCTGCATTCCAATAAAACTTTATTTATAGAAACAGGTGAAGGGCCATGTACGGTACACAGACAGCAGTCTGCCAACCCGGGCCTACATGGCAAGTTACGTAAGACAACAACCTAAGCCAAAGGACTCAAACTCTACAGCTCATGGGGCTAGAAAGGTAAAGAAGTAAAGCAGGCTGGCTGGGGACTGTGGCATGTGGAGAACATATGACTCATGGAAAGGAGGCAGTTGCAAAAACCAATGTAATCAGACCCTCCAGTATTTTAAGTAAACCAGAAATGCAAATATTGAGAGCATCTTCTCATTTTTAAATATTGGCAACCAATTCAAAATTTTAAAACTGGTGCAGAGCTAACTGAAAAATAAAAAACAACTTGGGGGGTAGCACAGTTTGGGGGCAGCCATTGTGTGGCCTCTGGCCTAGATCACCCTTCCTGAGCAATGTGCTATGACAACCGAGAACACATGACACATTTGAGTGGCTTGATCCAGGAAACTTAGCCCAACGCCAGTCTGACCTATTGCTCATGGAATGCATAACTGCTGCTGTTCTGCCCAGTGGCCAGGCATATGTGGGAGGCCATTCACATGCACCACTGCAATGAGCTGCACGTGCACAGCCATTCCAAGTCTGAATCATCATTCTCTCCCTGCCTCACTAGTCCTCTGCTTTCTATAAGCAGTGTCGGCATAATCAGTGCCCTCTGACATCAGATCCCATGTAATATTCATCGTATGGACCTTCCTGACATGCTTCAGAGAACTGATGAGATCATACGAAAGGGACTTAAGCCATGAAACCACACAAGCATCAACGGGATTGGTTTCTGCCTTCCCCACCCCCAAACACGAGCTCAAATCCTCCAATAATGAGTATATTCTTTAGAGAGATCCAAAAACCCCAGAAGCATGACAAACAGGACAGACACAAAGCAAATGGACTCCCAGCCAGATTTCCTCCTGGTACAAAGGCCCTTAAGCTTTTTCCAACACTGCTCTGAGGCGCCACTGAAAGGCCCCGGGCTGCAGACAGCTCAGCTTGTGACATTCTGTCCTTGGCTCTCTTTTAGCCTGTGTTCTCACCTGTTCACCGACTTCTTTGCCCCTCCCTCCAGTTCTCATAAATCTACAGCATCCTCAGTATTTGCCTTGAGCTCCTCTCTCACTTGGTTCAGCTCTGCACCTTCCTGCCTTCTGTCCTATTTGCCTAGATTCTCCACTTCAAAGGTTGCGCTGACCTACCTGCCTTTTCTGATGACTCTGGACATGCTCCACCTTCAGACCTTCAGCTCCACTGGGACCACCCTGCACAAGGCTTCCTGTTTTTCAAGGAGCTAGCTTGATGTCTGCTCATCTTACCAGGGACTCTACAACCACATATGTAACTTGCTAGTAAAGACATCTACCTAGGTGCCACCTACTTGAGTCACAAAGATTCCCTCTCTTCTCATCTCTGTAGATCACTAAAAACCACTCTTTTACCACCCTCAGCTATATTTGGGGGTGGGGGAAAGGGAAGGATGAGAGAAAGAAAGGGAGAGAGAAAAAACACAGTGCAAACTTCCATCCACAAATGATGTTCATCCCAGACCCAATTAATCCAATTCTGTTCAAATGAAGGGCTGGGCCAGTAGTTTTCTAACAGCTCCTCAAATCTCTCGATTTTTCAGGGACCCCGGTAGGAGGGCTAAGGGGGATGCTGAAGATCAGAAGTGACTTCAACAGAGCAGCTCCATCGGATCTGTTTTGTACACCAGCGTCCTCCATGAAACTATGTTTGAAAACATTATTCAATCACTAAAAAAGTTAAAACTTCTAGGTTAGCCACTGTGACCAGGTGCAGATGGAGCAACGTGAGCTCCCTTACTGAAGAAGCCCATAGAACAGCTGGAGGTGAGCAATATTTTGGGCAGAGGGCAATTTGGAAAGTATTGTGCTACATTTTTGTTTATAATAAAAAGTAGCTTATTGAATCTCACATTACGTACATCTGTTCCCACAATTTAAATTATCTACTTTGTCGAATACAAGAATAACACCAAGGAAGTATTACTTTTTATATGCTTAAGTACAAATGTCTGTTTCCTTTTTCCCAGTGGTGATATGGGGGGTAATTTCTAATCTTTCATTCTGAATTTAGACAGTGAAGTATTTCTCAGAGGTGTCATGACGCCCTGCTCATCATTTGCTTACTGCATAGATCTTGGGGCCACCTCCAGAGGATTGTCAACAGGGCAAACCCTCTTAAAGAAGTGCCCAAGCTCCTGTTTCCTTCACTTCATTGTTCAAATTCATCTTTCTCCCATGTGGTTTGTAGATGTCTCTTCAGGGATGGTAAATGCCAAAGAGTCTTATGGACAAGTGAGCAGACTGGACTAGCAGTGGTCAAACAATAGGGAGCCTGCAGGGAGAGCTGTGTTCTGTCAGCTGAGCTCAAAGTCTAAAAGCTCCCGCATACCCTCAGCTGACAGCTCAGGCGGTGACAGCTCATTTGGGAAGGAGATTTGCAGCTGTGAACACTGACCAGCTCTAAAATAATAGAAAAGTAATTAATCATATTGTTTTAGAACTGTGCATTCTCAGACTCTCAGAATCAGAGCCTTAGAACATCGGGCCCGGGAGAAAGCAGAGAGGCTCCAATATTGCATAACGGTTAAGTTCACAGACTTTGAGTCAGATAGACCTGAACTTGAGACCACTCAAGGTCTCTACCTAAAAGGAAATTTACCAGAGGGCATGGGACAACTCGCAAGAAGGAAGAGAAGGCGTAAAACAAACTCAAAGCAGGCAGCAGAAGTTGCCAGGCAAACCGGCCCAGGAACGAGCGCTGTAATCAATCCATCCTGAGCATTTCATCTGCTCTCACACATAGGTTCAGGATTCAGGATTCAAGTGAATGTACTCACTTCTTATTCCAATATCCTAAGTGTTGTCCCCCTCCAGGTTCATTAGACTGAGTAAAGTATTGGGTTCTGGCAGTTTAGCTTCACTTTCAGGTCAGGAGAGAAAATAAAGGTAACACAGCCTCAGAGACCTTATATTTTGTCTTAATATTCCGCTAGGTCAGGAGGAGTCTCCTTGGATGCTCATGCCAAACCTCAAAAACTCAAAAAATGCATGCTAAATAGGGGGACAGTTTCTTGCTTCACCATTTCCAACTATGGCCCTATTAAAGGGCTGCTGCAAATATCTGGGATCTGAAGGCATGTTTGCTTAGCCTGAGGCATATTGTAACCTCAAAATCAATTATGCAGAAAGGAGAGGGCCAATGGAAAGTCAGTTGGCTGTTGTCTGGCCAGCCAATGCCACCCTGCCCTAAAGGACATCAGCTGGGCTGATGGGGGCAGAGTTAACAGCATTGTCTCTGAGCTTATTTCCATCTCTATTCTGATGTTAGATGGGAGTATCGATATCATAATTCAACAATGCTCATCTTCAGCTTGGACACTGCTAGCTTCCTCCCCCAGAGGCAGCCACTCCCATCATTAGCTCTTCAACAAACATGCACTAAGACTTACTAGAAGCCAGTTACTGTAGGGGGGAAATCCCATAAGCGCTGAGGCAGGAGCAAAAGACCTCAGCCTATTTCCATATCAATAATGAAGAAGAAAGTAATTAGAAATATAACTGTAGTAGTTATTAGTTATTCATATGTGATCTTATTCATAGGTGATCTTAATTCTTTTACTAATGCCTATCAGGTCAGAAGTATGAACCTGGGGTGACATTGTGAAATGAATGACACTAAGGCAAGATGCTTTAAGCCCTCTGTCATGCCCACATAAGGGCTGCTGGAGGGCGCCTTGGCTGTGCGGCAGCACCAGTGCTGTGAAAGCACCCGCTATTTAGCCAGCTAGGGAAGGAGATGTCAAAATGGCCGAGACATCTCTTTCCTGAGGAAGTTAGGAGAAAACTCCGCTTCTCCAAGCTCTTGTGGTAAGGCCTGACGGCTGTCAGGTAAGCCCACAGACATCCGGGGGCTTAACTGTCTCTATGTGATGCTGTGCTTCAGTGGTCACGTTCCATGTCTGCTCCCATGTTCTGCTTCTGCACCTAGCTCCTTTTGTCTTAGAAAAGATAATCAGTAATAGTAACATAAATCTTAATGTTTTAGTTCTTTCTTGATAAGTATGGAAAAGGTGCTGATGCATTATGCTCCTTGCCTCACTTCTGGTGCCAGAAATACCTGAGCCCCTACCTGAATAACACGTGATATGCTTGACCCTATCACTGCCACACCCTATCTACCCTGCCTCTAAGTCACCGACCACCAAGGCCACGCCCTACCTACCCTGCCCCCAGATTCGCAACTCAATAAAAGTGAGAGCGTCCCAGCATTCAGGGCCACTGCTGGTCTCCACTATTTGGGTAGCAGTGGATCCCTGGGCCCAAACTTTTCTCTATCTCTGTGTCTTGTGTCTTTTATTTCTACAATTTCTCGTCTCCACACCAGCCGAGAGGGGCTCACAGAACCCTGTAGGGCTGGACCCTGTAAGTTACCATGTGAGGGGTTAAATAACAATAGCTTTTATAGTTCATGGAGTGTTTCCTACCTGTGGGACACAGCTTCCAGTGCTTTACTCATATTGTCTTCATTCATCATCACAATGGCCCTGTCACTTTCCTCTTTCTGTAATAACTATTCATGCTGTTTGAATCACTGGAAATTTTTTCATTGCACTGCACAAAATTCTGCTTTCCTTTTTGTTTACTCTGTCCTTTGCCCTCAGAAAAGGCTAATAAATTCAACCAAATGGCTGGAGTTGGAGCGAGGAAGCAGGGGTGACTGAGAGATGATCTCAGTCTGAACGATGGTCTCAAACCCCTTCTCCTGCCCCCATCCAAGGACAAGCCTTCCCCTGAAATATAAGGTAAGACTGATGAGAAAGTCCAGTTTCCGTCTGTGTTTCACCAACTCCAGTTTTAGCTTCCAACTACTGCTGGAAATCGGAGCCTCCTAGGACCCCAGGGGAAGAAGGAAAGAGAACACAGGTTCACTTGAATGAGGGTCAGTGATGGCTCCCCCTGAGTCTGACAATCTCCCTTGGACCCTAGGAAACCACCTGGTCCCTCAGATCCCCCTGCAGGGGCTGGAATGTTTGAGCCAGGGCGTTGTTTCTGTGGAATCTTCCCACCGATGAGTCTCCCGGCAGGACCAGCTGTTTGGCTGTGTTTAAACTGTCATTTAGCCAAGGCAGTTTGGTGGCACACCCAAACTTCAACCCAGCAATCACAATAGGTCTGCGGCTCGCACCAAAGCTTGTTTCAAACATCATTTGAACAAAACAGCCAGTCATTTTAAAAATACTCCAAGCTTAGAGCCAATGAGATTTGAAAACAAGGAAAACTGAAAATGAAAATAAAAGGGAAATATATTAATTTATGTACTCACTCATTTGTTATTAAACATTGGCTTTTTTCATAGAGAATCTAAGGTGTCAAAGGCTAAATTTTTTTAAAATAAAACAGTATTAGATATGCTCGGTAAATTTAAATGATATCACAAAAATTCAACTTGGGTAAACATTTATAACACAAAGTGTGTGTGTGTGTATACATGCATATGTGTGCACATGTGTGTGAACGTGTGCATGTACATGTGTGTGTTCTAACAGATGAAGAAACTGAAGCTCAGACAGGTTAAGGCCCTTGCCAGAGTCACATAGCAGTGAATGGTAGAATAAGGACTGCCCCAAGTCCTCTGCTATGTGTGTGTGTACGCGTGCGCATGCCTACCTGTACCTGCTGAGACCACACTCTTGTTTCAGATCCAACAGGATCTGAAACACAGGGTTTTTCTTCTCTTTTGCTCCCAAACATAAAAGGGATGTCACATCTCATTTTCACCTGAGTCAGGCATTTATTCCTTCAGAATCATTTGTTGAAGTCCAGCCACGTGCCACCCACTGAGCCGGACATTTGGGATACAGTGGCCAAAAAGCCACATACAATCGCCATCCACACAAAGCCTACATGTAAGACAGTGTGGAGGCCAGCAATGTGTGCTCTGTGCTGAAACTGGGCCATTCATATTTACAGGCCAGGAAAACATTTCAAGGTCACCTAGATGAAGGTTTCCCAAAGTTCAGCCATTCAGGTACCAACCCCACAGTTTTTGTCATATGCCAATAACATTTTCATATACGTCTTCAAGTGTTCTCATCTACAGAAACGCAACTATTTTAAGAGAAAATCCTGTATCACTGCTGTAAATGGAAAACTAGAATCATTTGTCTAAAATAAAACATAACCAGAGAAATAAATAAAACAAAGACAAAATGGTATGATTAAATTATCATCTAGAAAGACATTTGTCATCCAAGGAAGACTGAGTCTGAAGCCTGTTCTCATTTTGTAAAAATGTAAGCTCAGGAAGTGTTAAAAGGGTGTTGAAGATATTTTAGCTCTGTACGGGGACTTTCTTCTTTCTTTTATCAAGAAGATAATGGAGAATTCCATCAGGCACAACTTTCTATGATTTAATTGTTTTTAATGTTGTATTAAACAGTTACGGCATTTAGGAAATCATGATCTAATCCAACCCTAAAACCCAGAGACAGGCAGCTACTGGACCAAGGTATGCTGAGATTTCAAATAAAACCTAGAAAGTTTTGTGGGAACTTTCAAACACTCCAAAATTTAAATATAATCCTTAGATAGCCTGCTGTAATATGGAATTGAGGAAGAACAAAATCCCCAGCCCCACTCAACAAGAACTCTTTGTCCTCTAAAATCCTCAGTGTGTGCATCCGATACTTGGTGAACCTCACCACATATCCGCCGTAACTCTTTATATCAGGCCTGGAGATAAACCAGGTCACCTGCAATTTGCCTGCCCCGATCCCCCTCAGAAGGCAGCTTTCAGCAATGTCCCCAGGAAATAATTGGCTATGAGAACACACAGAAGGCTCAGCCTGCAAAGGAGGCACATTCTGGAGTCTTTGCCCATGATTTCCTCTCCGGGAAGGTGAGGCCAGCATTTTCATGTTCCTCTCCTAGGTCAGAAGGGAGAAAGAAGAGAAGATGACAGTGAATGAAATCTGGCCACCTTTTTCCTCTTTCCTTTGGAGCTGACACAGGAACACTTTAGGGCTGCTCAGAGGGACTGAAACCCATGCTTTATGGCAGTAACTCAAGGTCAGCTTTTCTCTGAGAGAAGGCAACTGGCTTAACTGCCTAGTTTAGACTGTACTGATCTACCTTATTTGAGTGTCAGAATAACCCTGTGCCCTCCAGAGCTGGTGCCCTGTGAACACCCAAAAGCAAAGAGAAGTGACTCTTGTTCCTAATGTGGAAAGAGCAGAACTTCCTATGATGCAGTTGACACTTCCTGAAATAGAACAGGATTTGAGCAAACGGTTTTCACTAGGCAGTTAGGAAAAGCTGCGTGTGGCTCGATATTTCCTCAGTGGTGACTCAGCCCCTCGCTCCTGGTCACTGTCTCATCCTGGTTGGGTCTGTTTTCCAATTGTCACACTCAGCCGTCAGATTCCTTCTCCCAGGGTCCTCTTTTGCCAGTGTTTATCTTCCCAGTCTATTCTAGCTCTGGAGAGGTCACGTCTCTGTCTTTCCTTTTATGTCACTATACTCAGCTCCAATGTCTATTATGAAATTGATTAGCATTTGATCAACAGCTCATGTTTGTTTCCAGAACACCTCCTGTGTGGCTCTGCCTCCTTCCAGAAGAAATGATGATTTATGCTTATCTCAATCAGAGGCAAGTCTTCCAAATCTGTAATTTGGAACTGTTTTCAAATTTTGGTCATATGCCCAGTTACTACCAAAATTACTTGGAAAGAAATGTATCAAGGGTGCTGATTCAGCAAAGACTGCCTTAGATATGCTGCATCAACCAAAATACATTCCAGACTTTCCAGCCCTGTCTCAAATTGGTTCTTATTCAGTCAACATTTAGTGAGTCCAATGAACCAGGCACTGTGCTTGGGGTACAGACAAAAAAAATATTCCTGGTCCCTGACGCCCCCATCATATGCCAGTGTGGAAAAGACTGCAACAGAGTTCTCTCAAAGCATGGGGGGAGTCTCAGAGTAAGGTGTGACCTGGCCCCTGCCTACCTCTCCAGCTGCACTCACAGCATCCTCACTGTCCTCACTCGGCCTGGTCCCACTGCCCTTTATTCTGCTTCTGGTTATCCTGCTCTTCCCTCTGCTTGAAACAACCTTTCCTCATCACTTCACTTGGCCAGCTCTTTCTCATCAGTCAGCCCCAGTTTATGCATCCTCCTCAAAGAGGTCTTCCCCAAACATCTTATACCCTACAGCTTCTCCACACGCACCCCAGCAGTCTCTATCATGTAATCTTTCTTTTCTCCCTGAAAGCATTCTTCCAGTGTCTGACACTACCTTGTTGACTTATTTGTATTTTGCACATTGCCTATTGCCTTATTCTCCAAAACAAAACGGAGTCTCCACAGGGGCAGGAATTTTGAACCTGTGTTTATCACTGTGTCCTTGATACCTCGAATAGGCTTGGCACACATTAGATGTGCCAACAGCAAATACTTGATGATTGAATGAATGAATTCTTTCCATCAGGAAATTGGGAAAGGATTCACAAGGATGTGACTTTAGGAGGTAGCCAGGTGAGCACTTATACAGGTGAGCATCTCCCATTGAAGGGTATGATGTTTTAGGGGAATAGCAGCAGGTACTGCAGGGCATGCAAGTGAACTCAAAGGAGGCTGAAAAATCAGGCAGGGCCCTCATGGTGATGGTCTATGGATGTCAGTCTCAGGAGTTTTTTTTTCCATTAGGGCAGTGACAAGGTCACTCATCAACTAAACCTGAAGGAGGCAGCTAACCATATTTCACAGGAGGTCTTCACCCATGCAAGTGCGGGACTAGGGGCTCATGCTGTGAAATTGCCCAGGCTCTAGGCCAGCACCCCTAATAATACTATCACGACCACTTACTAAAACTCACCATGTGTCAAGCACTTCACTAGCATTTTCTTGTTTAATCCTCACAACAACTTAGAAGAGATCTCATCTTCCCCACTTGGCAGATGAAGATGAAAAGAGGAGAAGTGATTTGCTTAGAATCTGCTAAGTAAAAGAGCTGGGATTTGAACCCAGCCATTCAGACACCAGAGTTCATACCCTACCAGTTTCTATTCCTTGGGATTAGATAACCTGATGTAATATGGAATTCAGGAAGAACAAAACGGCTTTCTGACTTTGCATGAAAGGGGGCCCAAGATGGAACATTCTAGATTCCTTGCTGTCCTCATTTTCAGGCACTGACCTGAGTGTTCATGATATAAATCATCCACCATCCTGCCTGTTTGGAATGTTGGCATTTTGCCTTCAATGCCCTGCTGCCTACATTCTTTGGACATTCACTGAGGGTGGCATGTGTGGTCAGAGCCTTGACTGAGTTTCTCAGCTCAGATTTAATTTCTTTGGGTCTCACTCCACTTAAGACCTAATTCCTGTCTTCAAGCATGTCCCAGGGAAGTAGGAGACTAAGGCAAGGATTAAAAACTCAGACTAAGATTAGTGCTAAACGGGGATTCTGTGCAAAACATCCATCTTCGAGCCCCTCCATTGGCTGGAAAGCACTCTGAGGGTAAAAACAAAAGTCCTTGTCAGGGCCCTCCCTGGTCATCCTTCAAATCCCAGCTCAGTAGCTTCAAGGAAGCCTTCTCTTCTATGTCAAACCCCCTTCTATTAGGCTCTCAAAGCAACACCACCTCTTTTCCTTGGCTCTTATCACAGAGGCACTGCTGTATTTATATGGGTGGCTATTTGTTTAACATAGGTCTTCCCCACTAGAATTCCCACTCCATGAAGGCAAGAACATGCCTGCTTTTCCTCAGTATTCTCTCCCTAGGGCCTAGCACAGGGCCTCTTCATTCTAGCTGCTCAATAAATGTAGGTCAATTAAATGAACTGAAAGTTGGAAGGCAGTTACTGCATGAGTGATTGAGAACATTAGTTAATCTCTTTAACTTCCTAATTTACAATTTGGATAATATCTGCTCTATGTCCTTTTGAAAGCTATGAAATAAAATTAAGTGCTTAATAAATTATTAAGTGCTGTACAGATTATTTCTGTTAAGGAACTACAGACTGAGTCTATCCCCAGGATTTGGAGCACTTTCAGGAATGTCAGCGTCAAAAACTGGAGCTGAGAGAACAGTGAATGGAGGCACTACATGCTGTCTTTTTGTTTAAATGGAGATGGCCACAGAGGCTTGTAAAGTCAGTCATCATTGTGTCACCTGAGGCCAACTGGGAGTCTGGGCATCTCCTCCAGAAGCCATGCCTGGAATAGCACAAGGTGCTGTGGTCTTTGCAATTGAACTCTGATGGATCTGAGGTCACGGTTGTTGTCAGGACAGGCTGTGTGAGCATGTGGTCTAGAGGGGAAAAAGAAGAGACTAAAAGACATGGCTGTGTGTCTCTAGCATAGTCTGAGGAAGAAGAAGCTTTGATGGGTAAAGCTCCAATACAAATATCCTTGGAGTTGGAGACATGAAATCATCATACTTCCAAGGAAACTGCCAGCAAACGGCCCCCATATTCAATTATTGCTAAATATTTTCATTCCTAACCTCATCCTTCAGCTGAGCTGACCACTAATTTCTACTGACCTTGGGAGAGAAAGCCCCAGATTTGGAGGCTGAAAACCTAGACTCAAGTCCTAGAAAATAAAGAAATGACCAAATACTGAGTCCCTGCTGTGTGTCAGGCACTGTGCCAAGTTCAGAATGTGCTCTACTTCATTTGTTTTCCACCAGCAATCCTCTAATGCAGGCAGAAGTACCCCCAATCCCATTTTACAGACAACAGAAGGAGCCGAGCCTAGCCTCCTGCCCAACATCACACAGCTCAAACATAAGCTTCCTAATGCTCAGTTTCCTGGTTCACATAATGAGACAAAGCAAGTCGAAACAGAATAATCATAAAAATCAAGTGGACTGATGGCATGAGTGTCACATGAGGCTTGGGTCTTAGGGCCAACAGCATCAACATCACCTTGAAGCTTGTTACAAATGCAGAATTTGGGGTCCCATTCCAAACTACTGACCCAAAGTCTGCATGTTAACATGATTCAAAGGTGATATATATGCACTTTAAAATTTTGAAAAGCTCCCATGTAAGGTTATTAGCCCTTATTATAAATTGTTGAGCTAGCATCTGACTCATTATTGTCCTCTCAATTTGGTTAGTGAGAGTCTATCACTCTCTACCTTGGTTACTTCTAGGACAGTTTAACTTGAATACAAGTCAATAGGGGCTGTTGATAAATGCAGATTCTCATACGAGGGTCTGGGGTGAGCCCCCGGAGTCTGCATTTCTCACATGCTCCCAGGTGATGCCACAGAGGACTGCGAACTACACTGTCAGTAACGAGAGGTGAGAGAAACCTGACACATCAAATATCTGCATCTGCAAAGTAGAAACCAGACCCTGCACTTGGATACCTTTCATCAAGGGAAGGCACCTCTACCAGGGCATACACGTTAGAGGGAAGGGAGCATCTCCAGTCCTCCTTGCATTCTCAGCACCTAGCTGAAAGAAAGGGCATCACTCTCCTGCTTAATGCTGTCCAGTGGTTTCCTATACACACGAAATCCCACACTGCTCACCAGAGTTCACAAAGCCTGACCCAACCTTGCCCCACTGGTCTCCCTGAAGCCTCCCTCTCCTCCTCCACTGAAGCCCCACCACACCAGGCTTTTTTCTGTTTCTAAAACACACCAAGCTTTTTCCTGCCTCAGGGTCTTGGCACCTGATCTCCCCTCGACCTGGAATGCCCTCCCTCCAGCTCTTTCCATAGATGATTCATACCACAGCTCAAATTTCACCTCCTCAGTGAGGCCGTCCCTGACTGACCTGCCTAACCTGGTGTACTCATACACCACCCGAAAACACTCAAACATGAGATTTATTTTTTTGGCTTAGCCCTTATCAACCTGAAAATATTTCATTTATTTACTTACTTATTGGTAGTTGTTTTTTGTCTCTGATTCTTGTGAAAGCAGAGACTTTGTCCACAACCTCTGGTGCATAGCAGGTGCTCAATAAATAGTTGTGGAGTGAATGGATTAATGGATTGACACATCTCCAGGAACTCATAATTTGCTCATGTCGATACAACAAAGGAAGGGAAAATGGAGCGCTATGGGAGGCCAGAAGAGGAGTGAGCATTCTGCCTGGATGAGGATGAGGTGGGGCCCAGGGGAAGGGGCGATAATCAGGGCTGGATCCCCAAAAAAAGTGGTGTTTAAGCTTCACCTGGAAGGGTGGAAAGGATTTTGACAGGCAACGATAGGTAGAAACAGCCACCCCAGGCAGAGAGAACAGCTTGTACAGAGGCACAGAAGCTGGCAAGTGCAGAGGGCTTAAGGAACAGTGCATACAACTGACGGGTGGAGGCTGAGAATTTGCCCCGTTCCTGCCCAACCCATGGCTCCAGGCAGAGACAGCCCTCCCTGCAGCAGTGACAGAGTCTGGCAGGAGTCCTGCTGCTGAGCAGCTGAGGTCAGAGCTTTTCCTTACCAGGCCTCAGCCACACCCATAGCTTAGATGACAGACAAGGCATTAGAAGGGGATAGGTGGGTCTGGGGGTCAGGACCCACCTCCATTCTACTCCCCACCTCACTCTAACAGGCAGCTCTGAGGCACACCTGGCTCCTGCCCTCTTGATTCTCCATGGTTCCTTTAGTCCAAGGGTCAGTAAACTTTCTGTAAAAGGCCAAGTGGAAAATATTTTAGGACTGTGGGCCAGATAGTCTCTGTTGCAACTACTTAGCTCTGTTGTTGTGGCGTGAATCCTGCCATAGACAAGCAAATGGGGGTTCCAACAAGATTTTATTTACTAAGACAACTGGGAGGCCTATATTTTGCTTTATGGATCTCCTGCCACTTTTGAGACCCCAAATGCCCTGTGCCCTCTGGCCTAGTCCCACCTCTACAGTGTACAGCCTCCTCTCATTGCCCTCTTGGTTCTTCCCACACAGCCACCTGGATCTTTAAGGGCTTCTGCAAACATTGGCTCTCTCTCTCTGTCTCTCTCTCTCTGTCTCTCTTTCTCTGTCTCCCCCTTTCTAGCTCACTATTTCTCACCTGTGCCCCTTCACACCTGGCTTCTTGCTCCATGCGGAGCTCCTTTTCTCTGTCCAGTTGTGCCTTAGAAACCCTGACCCCTCTTCACTTAATAGTCACATCAGTCTCTCAAGAGAACCTTTCAGATGCTCTAGATGAGGTCCCAGGCCCTCTCAGGTGCCTATATATTCCCTCTTTACAGAGCTTGGCACATTGCAATTATTTCATAAACTACTTGTGATTATTTGTTTCAGGTCCGTGCTTATCTTTAAGTCCCAATTGGAAAGAAACCACATTGACCAGCCTTTTCTATTCCATTTCCAGAGCCAAGGACAGGGAGCTTGGCACATAAAACATCCTCAATAAACATTTGTTGCCTGTGCCTATGTCATGGCTCATAAGACTTGTTCATTCATTCACCACTGTTGCTCAAGCACCTACTATGTGCCAACCGTTGTGCTACACAGTGAGGATACGGGAGTGACACATGCACAGAAGGTCTCTGTCCTCTTGAGGAGCTCACATTGTGTTGGGAGTAACACATTCTAGAAACTGGATTCTATTAGTCTCAGTGTGTGGTCTTAGCAAGGCACTTAATGGTCTGAGCTGCATAGAAAATAGAAAGGGACAGACTGAATTGCCCAATTTAAAGTTTCCAACTAAATTTTGAGGAGCCCTGGGGCTCTATAGTGCTTCCTAGGTTCAGCAAACAGTGATGTGCTTCTTTCCAGGAAGATTCCAATTGTCTAAATAAGCTATTTGATGTTGCTGTTGCTGCTGTTGTTGTTGTTGTCGTTTTCTTGTTGCCATTTTCTCTTACGGAGTTCCACTGAAAAGTTCACATGTAAAGTAGGCTCCACTGCTCAAGAAAGAGTTGGAAGCCACTTGTTAAGTCTGACCATGGTATGGGCCAGAGTGGGGGAAGGCAGAAACTCACAATGCCTTTAAGATGGGGTCCGGAGAAGCCAGCCAGATGTGCATAGGGGAATGACTTTCTGGGAAACAGAAGACTGTGTCCAAGGAAATGCACAGATGGAGTGCCAGCCGGAGAGAGAGAGCAGTTCAACAGAGACCCAGCAAGATGAGATGGAGCCAGGCACTCCCTGGGTCTTGGGCACATGGAATGGCATGCCTAGTCATTGACAATGGTCAGAAGCCTGATCAAGAAAAATGAAGCTTCCGGGAGTTCTGAGAGCAATAGGCCCAGAGCCTAAGGGAGGGATGGGGTGAAAGGTAAGCCAGTTTCCAGTCTCAGAGAAGCTGAGACTTAAATACAAAGAGGCAAGACTTAAATCAGAACTGAAGCCCGTGGTGGGGGCCTGGTTGGTTTCTAAGAGGGGTACCATGACAGAGCAGCAAGCTGATTTATGCTTCTAATCAAGCTTCCTGACCAGAAGTCTTTAAGTCTCCCACTACTCCTTGCCCACAGTCAGCCGGGAGGTAAGAAGCAGAAACACAGCTCCCTTTACCTGATCCCTTGAGCCGTGTTTTCCCACTACCTAACCCATGCGATGCAAGCTGGGCTATGTTCCAGATCCAAATAGGATTTTCTATGCCTGTACTAGACAATGAGTTGTTTATTGAGTGCTTAGTGAAAGGGAGAAGATAATTTACTCTTAACTGAGTTCTGGTTCATGTCCTCAGGAACCAGACTGACATTTATGTTTTAGCACCAGTCCATTAGGGGAACTGGAATGGCCTTTTCTGCCTCTAGCTGAGCAGAGTCTCTGAGGTGGTCTTAATGGTGATTTTCAAGTTCCGTCTACATAATTCCAAAGATACAGGTCAGTTCAGGCCAAAAATAAATAAAAAATCACTACTATTAATGGTAAGCTAGTGAGAGCACTCTGCTCACTTTGCACTTCATCCTACTTGCTCCTAAAGTTCACAGATCTTGGGGAGGAAGCAGAGGACCAAGCTAACGTGCCCCCACCTTAGTTCCCTGTGCTACATTAACCCTGTGGTACTCTTCAAAGCACTTAACACTCTTTAAACTAACAGTCTATTTTTAAATTCCTTCCCAACTAGAATATAAACCCCACAAGACAGAGAATGTGTCTTTCTTGGGTAGGGCTTTAGCTCCAGGGCCTAAAATCGGATAAATGCTCAGGAAATAGCTATTGTACGTTCTAATGGTGTCAATAATGAATTTGGGGTGAGATAAAGGTGGACATATGTGTGAGGATATTACTATCATTTGAGTGTCCCACGTATGGGATAAAGAGGGAGAACTAGCAGAATATTTTAAATATCTCTTGCTGTTCTCACCTTCTGGGATCTAATCTATGGCTAGGCTTTACTTAATTTGGCTTAAAGCACATGCTGTATAAAATACGTCCTGTGAAAAGCATTTTGAGTACTGCATTTTTTTGTTGCTTTTCTTCATTTTTTTTTTTCAAATTGCCATTTACCACTTTTAGTATAAATTCCTTTTGAAAAGCTCCCACCTTGTCTCTCTGAAGAGGAGCACCTGGGTGTCATGAATACACCCGTGGCCTGAAATATGGTAATGGAGGGAACAGACCAGGTTCTGAGTAATAAAAATTACTCTGGAAACAGGATTCCGGTATTAATTTTTTATATTTCTGTAGTTAAAATTTTAGAACATTGAGATACCATCTCACCACTATTAAACACACAAAGACAACATTGGTAACTGGCTGTGTTGGGGAGGGCCTGAGGAAAAAGGCACTCTCAGCATTGTAGGAGAATACATTGACATGACCATCATGAAGGGCAACTCAGCATCTATCAAAACAACAAATGCATGTGCCCTTAGCATTTTGCTATTTTACTTTTGTAGAATTTTTCCTACATATACAATCACAAACATATGAAATTGCATGTGTTTAAAGTTACTGATTGTGGCATTGCTTATAGTAGCAAAGTATCAAAAATAACCAAATTGACACCACTAGAGGACCTGCTAAATAAACTGTTATTTCCATCATGTAAGTAAATACTTCACAGCTGTAAAAATGAATGAGGATATTGCTTGTATACTCATATGAAAGATTTTCCAAGATAAACATTTTCAAATAAGCAAGGTGCAAAGCAGAGAGTATATTACTGAATTGTTTTTATACACACAAAATATCCTTGGAAGAATACACAGAAAACTAATTTTTTAAATGTGGCCTATGGTAGGCAAATGGGAGCATGCATGTTTAATTTTTGATTTGGGAATCATGAGAATTCATTATTTGTTTTTGGGGATTCACTCAGGGTGGTGGCGAAAATATTAAGGGAACAATATTAAGGAAAGTTATAGAATATAGCCTCAAACCTTTTTGGAAGGCCTAAGGGTTTTTTCTTTAGTTCTTGGCTGAAGGCAGCCAGAGTCTCTTTGCAGGAGCCAGAGAGATCAGGGCGCAAATACAATGGAATGTGAGTAGTTTACCTAGCTAGCTTGTTTACTCATGTGATCTTAAACTAACCTTTGAGCAGGATGGCCTTCTTGGCGGGGAGGTCGACCAGGGATATTACCCACTAATGATGTTTGTTTTGGGCATAGGAACCTGTCCTTTAATCTTTAACCTTTAGTGGAATTGACTCAAGCCTTTGTCTATTAAACTTTACTGAATAAATGCAAGTCTCACTGGCTGATGAGGGTTGGCGGCTGCAACTGTTTACAGCACTCTCCAGGGAGTCTGTAAGCCACCCAGACACACTCAGTCAAACTGACAAAGCATAACATCTGTGTGTCAGTGTACTTTATTTATCCATCATTGAGTCGGGGTCTGCAGGACAGACCCCCGCAGGTGGTGACCCCAACATTTGTTCATATAGATTACTTAAAATGCATTTAAAATAAAAATTAGCTATTTTAACACCAGTGGACCCTGTGAAGGATCACTTTAGGAGACTGAAACAGCAGAGGCATCATACCTGGAAGTAGAAGATGTTGGTTCTAGGCCCAGCTCTGACACTGACATCAGCATTGACATTGATGCTGATGTCAGGTTCAGCTGTTCCCTTTCCTGGGCCTTAGTGTCCCATGTATGGGATAAAGAGGGAGAATTAGCAGAATGTTTTAAATATCTCTTGCTGTTCTCACCTTCTGGGATCTAATCCATGGCTAGGCTTTACTTAATTTGGCTTAAAGCACATGCTGTATAAAATATGTCCTGTTAAAAGCATTTTGAGTACTGCATTTTTTTGTTACGCTTTTTCACTGATTTTTTTTTCAAGTTGCCATTTACCATTTTTAGTACAAATTCCTTTTGAAAAGCTCCCACCTTGTCTCTCTGAAGAGGAGCACTGGGTGTCATGAATACACCTGTGGCCTGAGATATGACAACGGAGGGAACAGACCAGGTTCTGAGTAGATGAAAACAGCTCAAAAGGAGATAGACAGCAAGGAGCACCAAGAAAAAATGTACTGGGAGTAGAAGCATCCTGTTAGATCCATCCTGAACCCTTGAACTTAGTTTATCCAGGTGGAGGTCCCAAGAAACCAAATGCAGCTCCCTTTTTAACAGTTCTGCATATGTGGGGGCTGAATTGCATATTGGTTTCATCTTGCTGAAGTGCACATTCCCCTTCCAGTAACAGTAATGTAGTTTCCTATTTTGGGGTTTCCTTCCCCCTCCCAGTGGCCCCTATCTGTGTTTTCTATCCCTGAATTAAGATGTCCCAGGCTGGTCAAACAATAGTATTATTTCCCTGTCTCGATGTCCATCATGTCCAGAGTTTTTGTCCAAAGTGCTGGGGAATAAGATGCTCTTTTTTCTGTTCCAGTCAAACCCAGGGGAGAGGAAAGGTAAGATGTAAGCTGCTGGTCACCACCCTGAAACTGCATCAAGCTTAGGAATGAACAGGGAAAGCACAACCAAGAGATGGTGACATCTTTGAGGTATTATCAACCTGCTCCTGGAAGCAGCGTGGTTTTTAAACCACTTGCACCAATATGTTTTTTAAAAATTACTTAAGCCAATTTGAGTTTCACCTTCTGTTTCTAAAAGTGAAAAGTACCTGCAAACAGCCTCTTGTACATGGATATTGATATCTCTTCCCAGATTTGGGACGTTTTCAGCTATTATTTCTTTAGCTAGGTTTTGTGTCCCTTTATCTCTCTCTTCTCTTTCTGAAATTGCATTATATAAATATTAGTTCTCTTGATGGTTTCCTATAGATCCCACAGACTTCTTTTACTCTTTTTCCTTTTCGTTCTTTCAACCAGATAATGTCAAATGTCCTGTCTTTGAGTTCACTCATTATTTCTCTGCTTAATCGAACCTACTGTTGAAGCTTTCTATTGAATTTTTCACTTTATTCATTATACCTTAAAAATATATACAATTATCATTTATCAATTAAAAATAAATTTTAAAAGGAACAAATGCCATATAAATACCAACTCCACTTGACTTATAGTGACTTCCTAAAGAACTATATTGGGAAAAACCTTGGGGCCTTGTCTGGGCTGATGACTCCTAAGGAAGATATGCAGGAAGAGGGAAAAGGTGAAAATTGAGCATTCCTTTACTAAGTCGAAACCCTTGACTCAGTCTTCTGCCTCACTCTAGACTGAGCAATGCTTCATACACCTCCAAGCCTTGATCTTTCAGGTTGACATACAGGAAGGAATTTGTCAGCATGTATTCCTAAAGGATAAATGTCCACTTTTGCTTAGATATTTAGTGGGTGTTCCAGCCCTCAAAGAACTGTGCTTGGTGCCATGAATAAATTTGTTCCCAGTATCTGACCTAAGAGAATTTGTACTCGAAAGGAGAAATCTGTTTCCTGCTTCACCTTGAAGGGTATGTACTCCACTCACTTCTTTGACCTCAAACAATTGGTAATCTGCAAATAGTCAAAGTGAGCAATGATGCCAAAAAGCATAATGGATTATAGAGGTACCATTTACAAAGTGTATAAAACAGGACAGGAAGTGAATCCTAGGGATCGAAGCAATGGAAGGCTACTCTCATTATTTCTTATCTAGTTTTCATGGTTCCACCAACCTGAGCAAGCTGATCTGGTAACTGAGACTCTTCTTGATAGAACTTTTATTGGTTCTGACTCTATTTGACATCCTCAGAAAATAAACACCAAATAAGAATGAGCTACTTTTCTGGAAAAAAGAAACTATTCACTCAAAGCACTTAAAATTGAAACACATCCAAAAATATACTACTACTTTTTTTAGGGTACCCTGTTATGAAGGTCTACTTTATATACAACACAATTAATTTTTTTTTTTAGCTGCAGAGTTCTATGAGTTTTGGCAAATGCATTCAGTTGTGTGACAACTACCACAATCAAGATGCAGAACATCTCCACCACTTCAAACAATTTCCTTGTGTCTTTTATCATCAATTGTTCCTCCAACTCACAGCAGAGGTCTGTTTGCTGATCCTATAGCTTTTAAAATGCCATATGGATGATATGCAGTATGTAGCATTTTGAGTCTGACTTCCTCTAATTAGCATAATGCATTCGATATAACTCCAAGTTGTTGCATGTATTGAGATTTCATTTCTTTTTATTACTGAGTAGTATTCCATTGTATGAATACATCATAGTTTGCTTATCCATTTCCCAGTTGGAGGACATTGGGTGTTCCAATTTTTGGCAACTATGAATAAATCAACTCTAAACATTTGTGTATAGGTTTTTGTGTACTTAAGTTTTCATTTCTTTGGTATAAATACCTAGGAGTAGGAATTTTGGGTTATTCTGTAAGTGTATGTTTAATTTATAAGAAACTGCCAAAGCATTTTCCAAAACAGCTGTTTCGTTTTGCATTCCCAGCAGGAATAGCCACCTTTATTTTTCAATGTGTGGAATGTCATTTTACATAGATCTGGCACATTGTCATATCTCAATTAGGGTTCAAAAGACTTCATGTCAGTGCTCAGAGCAAAGTAACCTATAGATATCACTTGATCATTTTTCTGACATGAGACTTACAGAGTACCATCTATGGGAGTGATTTTTGAAAAACACATAAATGAATATTGGTGCATAAAAGGAAATTAGAACTCACTAGTTCAACATCTTTAAGTATGGCTGTTCTGATCCAATCATAATCAATTGTCACTCACTAAAGCCCTCCTTAATAGCCTTATTTTACTGCCCATATGAAGTTGGGTACATTACCTAACTGCCTTATACCACAGTTTTTTCATCTCTACAGAGTTTTTGTAAGAACAAGAGAAAAAAAATATGTGAAATCAGAAAGGAATTAAACATTGTGCTAATTAAAAAACAGACATTGCTAGTGAGTGTTCTTAAAGCCTAATAGCATAAATCATGTGATTACTAAACGTTAAAACTAAAAGAACCTTAGAGATCTTCTATTAGGTCCCAGCTCTTAATGATAGACTGAGTGAGAAAACGGAGGCTCTGGAAAGCCAACCTCAAAGTTACAAATGGCAAAGCTAGTTAGAGAATTTAGAACTTCTGACCCTTTGCCTGGTTCTCTCATTAACCTGTGCAGCCCCCTTCCAAAGGCTGGTTTAAACAAAAATCAGACACAACCAGCCTTTAAACAATTATACACGTCAGTCCTTATCGTGATTGATAACCACCCAACTTAAAGTAACCCCACTCACTCCCTATCACATCTCCCTCGCTTACTTTTATCATAGCAGTCATTTTTCTGCTGTCTCTCTGACCCTTTGTGAGTTAAGATCTGCCAGAGTAGCAACCTCTATCCACTACATTGCTAAAACATCATAAGTTCTTAATAAATGCTTGTTGAATTATCATTTTTAAAGTGAATTTCAATTAGATCATTCATACTCAACAGGTTTGACTAATATGACAGATACCTTTTTTGACAAATTATTAAGCCACTTGTTAGGGTGACTTGTAGGCACCATAATAAGCCAAATCAGAGCATAAGAATTGCTCAGTCAACCAAATGTGATGAGCCTAAATCCCGTTCCCATGCTGTAATCTCCCAGTCCTGTTCTGTCTTGCTCCTCCAAGGGACATGTTGTATAAACAGCATCAAGTGTTAACTTGTTAAATCAGTTACACCCAAAAAATGTTGAGATTATTTAACAATGCAATAATATGAGGTCATATCAAGAATTCCAAGGAGAGGCAAAGTTTTCAAAGACTCCAGTTCAATGCCAGGGAGCTATTGTTTCTAAATGATTTTTGGAAAACGAAATATTAGTTCCCCAGCTAATGCATTTCATGATAGCCCATTGTGCTTAGTTCTCTAATTTGAAATTCTTTACTTATATCCATTCCAAAAGCATCTTATTAGTCTCACGCTTGAGAAGGAATGTGTAAATCAAATGCTTCTAAATTTAATTTGATTTAAATTATATTTTAACTACTGTAACCCCTCTGTGGGAAGAAGACTAAAAACACATTTTTGCCAATTGTCTTTGTTCTGAACAAATATTGGTTCTATTTGTCACCATTGGAAATGTTCAGGAATATTCTCACTGGATTGTAAGTGCCAAGAGGACAAGAACTTTGTGAGTTTTGTTCATTGATCTATTGCTAGAGCCTGGGGCATTTCCAGGCACATAGGAGGAATCTAATAACTATTTATTGAGTACATAAGTAAACTTGAAGAGATAAGGTGTTGAAACTCTCCCAGGGCTTATTCAGGAGAGGTTACGCTGAGCTTCCAGCTAACAACTCTATCCCACAGCAGACCTGTGTGATCTTTACATCTGTAGTCTTGGGCATATTCCATAAGACTCCCACATTTTTGGCTAGGTTTCCCACCTATAGTATTTTCTGAGAGTCTCACTATGTACAAACACTGAAATAACTAAGCACCAGCAATGACTACAGAAACAAGGGGAAACCTTATAATGAGTGTGGTGGAGTGATTCAGTGAAGATCATCAGATTAAGATTTAGAAGAACAAAGTTGTGGTCACTCCCCCACCACTTAACAAGGTGAGAAGCTCGCCAAGTCACGTCTTCACTCTAGGCCTCATTCAAAATCTGTGTGTGTGTATGTGTGTCTGTGTGTGTGTGTGTGTATGTGTGTGTGTGTGTGTGTGTGTGTGTTACAGGTGTTCTAAAGAAACAGAATTTCTCATCTGAAAATCTCCATTCTGTGGCCGCACCCAAAGCGAGCTGACCCAAAAGTGAGCCATCTCCACTTTGGCCACTTCTCCAGATGCACAAGGAAGTTCTGAGAATGCTGTTGCGCCTGCCTGTGGCCAGGAACAGAGAGCCATGTCTGCCCACTTGGAGACAGAGAGGGTCACTTGCCTAATGTATTTCTTGCATTTCTTAAGGATGAGACTGGGTTCTTTTGGCTTCACTGGGTAATAAAAACTCTATGCATACATGCTAGAAGTTGAATGGTGGAGGATTCAAGGGAACAAACCAGATTTTATAAAAAGCAGGTAACAAAGCATCTTTACTCCTTTTTCCATAGACTCCTTTTGATAATGAAAATCATTATCAAAAATACTACCCCAGATGAGAGTGATTATCTGTAAAGCTGCCTTTGCTATCTAGTCCCCAAGAGAGCCCCAAGTGAACCAGGCTTCCAGTGTTCACAGCATTGAGTAATCCCCTCCTACACCAGCTCTAGGCTGGCCTTGTGTAACAATAAAATGCACCAGATGTGACACTGTGTGACTTCTGAGGCCAGGTCATAAGAAGCTTTAGAGCTCCTGGTTTAATCACTTGGAATGCTAGCTCTTGGAATGCACTCTCTTGGAACTCAGCCACCATGCTGTAAGAAGGCCCAGCCACATGCAGTGGACATGGATCATGGCTCATGGCCCCAGTTGATCACAGCCCCAGCTGAGCTCCCAACCAATCACCAGCATCAACTGCCAGCCCCGTGAGGAAGCAATCTTCGATGTCCAGCCAAGAGGAGTCTTCGATGACTCCAGCTTTGGCCACCATCGGAGTGCAACCACAGAAGAGAACCCAAGCGAGAACTGCCCAGCCCAGTCAATCCATCAGACCAAGAGATAATGATAAGCTATTTTAGATCAGAAACTTTTGGGGTGGTTTGTTATGTCACTTGTTACATCTTACGGTTCAAAAACATAATCCTCATAACTTTAATGTTCAAGGGTTATCACTTTGCTTTCTTCTTTGGATTTGAGACAAGCAACCTTTTTTCTCACTCAAAATGTTTCCCTTATTTGGTTCTAGTTGTGCCCTACTGAGTCCAAACATGAGGGAAATAACCGCCAACCACACATTCATATAACACACACAAAATAATGTCTTGCATTGTGGAAGAATTTGCTATTGTCATTGTTTTTTAACTTATTTTCTTTATATGTCTTTGAGTTCCTTTTGGAGTCATTGAATTCCCTTTTTGAGTGTTTTTTCCAAGATTACAGGCTCAAGCCATGGGTTTTAAAATAGCCATAATATATTAACTACCTATGACATTACAGCCACCATGCTAAATGCTTTAGACATATTAACTCAACAACAACTTTGCAATATAGGTATTTATTATCTCCTTTTTGCAGTTGAAAGAGCCATGGCTCAGAAGCATAAGGTGATTTGCAAATGCTGTTACTAAGCACTCTGAGGCAAGATTTGAACCTAGGTCTCCCTTAAGCAGCATAAATGTGGCTGAGGAATATCTGAATTCATTCACATCCAGAAATCACATTGTAGTTGTTGAATTCTTTGGCTGGAGCTATACCTTGATCAACAGAACTGTGTAATCTTGAAAATCACTCTGAAGGAAGGACTTACATGTGAGTTTTGGGGATTGCAAAGTGTTGACATTTTCAGACTGCCTGTGTATATTGCTGCAGATGTTGGTACAATTCTGCGTGGTCCAGTTTGCACTGATTATAAGACAGTCTGATAAAATCTTATGCCATCCCTCCAGAACATGAATCCTGGAACCACTCATTCAAGGGGATCTGGAGAGTGACCCACAGTAGAGTGAGTCACAGAGACCCAAGAGGTTCAACAATCTGGAACTCAGAGTCTGCTGGAATGAACTGGAAGAGAAGAGCTATGTAGCAACCAGGGCATTTAGGAAATGTCACTGTGAATCAATCCATCTGCACTGGAGGAAAAATGAAATACATAACAGAACATAATGCCTTTTTGGGGTGAGTGTGGGGGCTACACTTGTGCGTGCACGTTTGTGTGTATATGTGTGTGTTTGATGAGGTGGGGGCTGCTTCTTTTCCATGAGTCATTTCCAAGTAACTTCTACTCTCACTCAAAATGTAGCTCCCTTAAGCCAGTTTTCCTTGCTTTCTCTCATAGGTGAACCATCCTGGGGAAACTGAGATAACCCCAAAGTAGATTCCATGATGGTGTACTCTGGGGTGGGGTGGGCTGCTATGTTTTGTTCTTTCTCTGGTTTATTCCTGTCTCTGCTCACATTTGCAGTCCCTTTCTCCCACTAGAACATTGGTCATTTAAAATATATTCATAGTAAGATGACAAACAGTTCCTCTTTAGAAATACAAATGTATGGCTCTCTGAGTCTTCATGTCCTCAACTATAAATGCTTATACCTCCCATCATAAGCAAGCTGGCCCTTGTCAACACACACGCATACCCACACAATGTTGTACTAGGTGGTTCATAGGAGAGGATTTGAGGAGAAGACCAGGTTAACCTAAAGACAAGCATGTTGATGAAGCCAAGTCAGGAGCAAAAGGAGATCAGAACAGCTTGGCAGCAAACAGCATGGGCCCTGAGACCATATCAACAGAATTCAAATTGTGCCCCTGCTACTCACAAGCTATCGAACCTCAAACAAATGACTGAACTTCTCCAAGACCTCATTTCCCCACCTATAAAATGGGCATGTTAATCATACCACCCTTGAGGTTGTTGTGGGCATTAATTGAAATCATGCATTCAAAGAATTTCATCCAGTACTGATATACCATAAATGCTCAGTAAACATTAGCTGTAGTGTTTATTATAGAGTACACAGGGTAAAAAATATAATAGCAATTATATGTTAAATATTTGCAATAAACAAGGCCCTAGGTTAAGTATTCTAAGTACATCATCTCTTTTCATCTTTAGAGAAACTCCATAAGGCAAATTCTAGAATAACCCATTTGACAAGTGAGGAAACTGAGGCCCAGAGAGGTTAAGTCATGTCTCCAAGGTCCCAACGCTGCCAAATGTCAGAGTCCAGTGTTGACTCCAGGCCTTGAGGTCCCAGCCAAGTCCTACCACCAACTTCTTTTCCTAAAACCTAGAATTAGATCACTTGTTGAACATCCGTTGACACTTTACTTTCCAGGGAATTTTCAAAACCCCAATCCCTCAGAAGCCCCAAAACCTTTAATATGGCCCTTTAAAGCACCAGGAACATTCACAGCAAAAGCCCAATAACTACACATGGAGTAGAAATTAACATATGCAGAGGACTTTTTCTTGTTCATACAAAAGCTTTTACCCATACTACCCAAGGTGTGAGAGTGAATATACTGCAGGAATGTACTTCCTACTACAGAAACCAGCAGGGCAGAGGAGGTGCTTTCAGTAGGGTATGTGTAACCCTTGCTGTGCTCTGAAGAAGAGGGTCAATTTCTTTGGTGGAAGTAGCAACACAAACCATTCCTCCAGCAATAAAATCCCCAGCTCCCTTGACAGCAAAGCTAACCTCAGCCATACGGGCTTATCATGTATTTCCCAGGACCCAGGAGTCTTGGAAAGTTTTTGAGTGGGCTTCTACCTTAGCATTTGCTTTCTGTCAGATAATACAGTGGTTATGTCTGAAGGGTTTCCCCGAGGAGTTCCAGTTCTTTTAGTGGTGGTAACATCAAGTAGTCTCCAGACATTGCAGGTGGGTGGTTGAAATGCTTGCTTTGGGAGGGGTGACCAGTCAGCTGGGGCCACAAAAGCCTTGTAATTAGAATCAGTGTGACTAATTTCCAGGTAGAATGAGAGGTTCTTGAAAATTGCTTTTATAGAAATTATACTCACTGGCATCCAACCTGCCCTGAATCACTCTATACTCACAACAGAAACAGCTGGTGTCAGAGAACTCTACAAATATGGCAAATCATCACATGGGACTTTATCCATGGAGGCGAGAATCCTCTTGCATTGGAAGCTGGTATGCTGATGATGTCATGGTGGCTCAACTTTCCTGGTGTCTAAGAGGAGTGTCAGAGAGCAACCCTAACATGGATGTGTTGGGTGACCGTAGGTAAGGCTTTCCTTTTTCTGGTTCATCTTTCATACAATAACAAAGCTGAGCTAGAGGGTCTCCAAAGCTCACCAGCTTCCACTTTGTATGACATAAAGTTATCTGAACATGAGTTCAATCATGAGGTGATAAGAGGTAGCAATTGAACATTAGCTGTTTCATCCAAAAGCCCTACGAAGTTGTCAGCATTAATATTCCCATATTACAGAAGCAGAAACGGAGGCCCAGAATGGTTAAATGCTTTGCCCAAGACCATGCACAGAGCAAGGATTTTTACCCAAGCAGCATAATCCCAAGGTCTATGCTCTTAACCATTCATAATGTTAACAAAAACACTAAGAAACCAATGATGCATACAAAGGGTTCCAGATCCTACTTTTCTGGATATCTCCATTTTTATCCATAAGCAGTGTGTGTGTCAGTTCTCAGGCATCACCTGGAGGACACATATATAACGCTTACCTAAGCCCTAGCATGTCAATCCTGGACAGGTCCTGACAGATTACAGATGCTGAGGTTTTTAACTCATCATCCTTGGGCGTGCATTAAAGGGTCTAAGGGCCCTTTGAAAGTATGTGTAAATATGGGTGTGTGTACATAATTCCAAGAAGAGATTTCATAGTTTTTTGTTTGTTTTTTTTTTTTTTTCAGATTTTCAAAGGGGTCTGTGAAATTTTAGAGTCATCTTTTGACAGTTGGTAAAACTGAGACCTCAGTTGGAAAACGGACTTATCCCAGTATACACAAGGAGTGACAGAACTGGGTTCAGATCCAAGATCACCTGACCCCAGTCCCACTGCTCTTTGACTACATCACACTGAGCTAACTCATCCCTGCAACATGCACCAAGAATCTTCCAGGGTTAAATTGCAGGGTATAACATGCACAGCTCAGAGTGTTTGGGAATAGTTTGGAAAATCATCACGTGCCACGTATATCATCGACTTTAACCTCAGACCTCTGTATCTTGTCATTTCTTTGAAGTTTGTATCATTGATAGTTACCACTGATCTGCCACTCTGTTCATCTTCTGTGAATGAAAACTTATCCCACAGCATTGCATTTAGACCTGGTCCAGTCTGCCTTTACCTGGCCTCACCCCAGGCTTCCACAGATGCTTAAGGTGTTTGGGCATTTGTCCCTCACTGCTTTGGTTGCAATAATCAGTTCAAAATAAAACTGACCACAGCTAACCTACACAAAAAAATGGGTTAATGAGTAAACATTCACAGAGGAATCAAACTGTCCCGATAAAATTCAGATCAATCAAATTTGAAACAGGAAAATTTGACCTAGTAGAAATAAAACTACAATGGAAAATTCATAATGGCAGGAGCTAAAATTTGACCCAAATAAATTACTGTCAATAAATTACAAGCTATCATTGTGAAATTTCACATGCAAAAGAATTACTCTCCATAAAATGATTTCAATAAAATAAAAAAGAAGATGGAAAAAGGTAGAAATTATTTAACTGCTCTGTATCGAACACTTATCTTGGAGTGAAACTGAGTAAGCATTAATTAAGAAAATACTTTCTTGAGAAAAATGTGGCTATTATTGGTGTTTTTTATGTTGTACTTACAAGCATGAAGTCAAAACACCCACAGCAATAAATCGTGGAGATCAAAATGGATGGCAGACTAAACATACGTTCAAAATGACAGCACCAATAAAGGGAGGTTACAACTTCCTATACCTGTGCTCGGTAAGCGGTGGAGGCAATCATTTGCAGATGACGCTCAGACACGGAGGCAGACTGAGGCCATCCCTGTCTTCTATGCTCACCTAAACAGCCAAGCACCTAGCCCAGATTACATTCCTCTAAGCATGTCTCGGTCCCACAAGTTCAACAAAGAAGTGTTAATTATCTTCTTCGCCCAAACAAGTACTCTTCTGAAACGCCTGTCAACACAATAACAATAATAGCCAACACTTATATAACATGGGCCAGGCACTTTACATATATTAACACATTTGATTCACACCACAATCCCATGAGATAAGTACTATTATCATCTCCGTTTTGCCAGTGACAAACATGAAGCACCAAGAGCTTCACAACTTGCCTAAGGGCACACATTTGATAAGCAGTGGAGTTGTTCAGTGGTGCCACCATGCATCTTAGACAGGAAGTTCAGGTGAACAAGAGCTAGCTAGCTGAAGTTCTATAAAATTGATCAGAATTTCAGCTAAGCTTTTATGCAATACTTGCAATATAGATAAGGTTTGGATTAGTGTCCTGACGCTGCCACTCTCTATCTACAGGACTTTGAGTAGGAATTAATCTCTTAACGTCTTTGAACTCATTTCTTCACATGTGTTATATGAATAATTATACAATGCAATTATTTCTTGTAGGTCAGAGAAATTAAGAGAAGTCAATTATATAATAGGAGTAACCTTTAGAACAGCGTTTGAGGTATAAGTGCCCAAATCCAAACTGTGATGATAAGAATAATAGGTAAGTTCATCAGAGGATTCTGACTTGCCTTGGAGCCCATATGACTCATGAAGTCAGGGACTGTCATGATCTTGCTCACTGGACTGTGAGTTTAGCACATAAGAGGTTTTCAATATTAGTTGGTTGGTTGGTTGCTTGCTTGCTTGCTTTGTTGGGTAGGTGGGTGGTTGGGTGGTGAGATGGTTGGTTAGTTAATTGGCTGGTTGGATAAATGAATGGATGGACAGAAGGATGGCTGGCTGGCTGGCTGGATGGATGGATGGATGGATGGATGGATGGATGGATGGACGAATGGGTGGGTGAGTAGATATATGAATAGATGGGTGACCATCTGACTCCTCTGTCTCAAAAGGGCTAAACTCAGAATTTTCCTCCTAGTGCTTTGCACACATGTATCCAATCTCCCCCAGACAGACTAACAGATATTCAAGGGCAAGGATGAGCTTTTCATCCTGCATCCCACCATGCCCTGAACTTATGACTTCCCAAGGAAAGAGACTTGAGATTCTGAAACAATACTCTGAACCACTCAGACCTCAAAATACCTTAAAGTTGCCACCTATCCCCTGGCACTTTATTCCATAGAAGATTCATCACTGAAGGGATGTCCTGTGGTGTTTGGTGCAATAATGCTTATATAAGCCAAGGTCCCTGCCCCTTGGCTGTCATCAAGATTTTCTGTCATCCCTCCTCTTTAAGACAAAGGGAAACCTTCAAATGTTCAAAAGAGAAATATTTATCTTGAAGATCCTAAATTCCGAAAGGGAAAACGTGTAACCATAGTTACATAATTATGTAAAACACTGATTTTTCAGGTTAGACAAAACTGGTTTTGAATCTCTGCAAACATTTGAAGTACTTTAAACCTTGATTCCTTCATCTGAAAAGGGAAGATAATGTCACCTCCTTTGGAGGATCATTTGGAGGATCAAATCCCATACTTCAGGTAAATTACTTAGCACAATGACTATCACAGCTTCAGTAAAAGAGCATGATTATCCCTGGTCGAACTACTACCTTTTTGAAAATTAAGAAAAGACATACCACATCTATATCAACTTATTCTAAACAAATGAAAATTATGCTTATTATTCTCAATAAACTTTTGCTGAATACCTGCTATGTATGTGAGCAGCCCTATCACCTGATTTCTCCATCACTCATGAGCAATAAGTAGTTATAATATAGTTTTAAGACTTTCTTCCTCTTATAAGTGACAAGAGGTCAAAATCTGAGCCCAACATTTCATCCCCTTATTTTTTTACTCACTCATTTAACAAATCTTTAAAGGCTGGGCATGGTGGCTCACGCCTGTAATCCCAGCACTTTGGGAGGCCAAGGTGGGCGGATCACAAGGTAAAGAGATTGAGACCATCCTGGCCAACATGGTGAAACCCCACCTCTACTTAAAAAAAAAAAAAATACAAAAATTAGCTGGGCGTGGTGGTGTGTGCCTGCAGTCCCAGCTACTCGAGAGGCTGAGGCAGGAGAATTGCTTGAACCCAGGAGGCGGAGGTTGCAGTGGGCCGAGATCGCACCACTGCACTCTAGCCTGGCGCCTGGTGACAGAGCAAGACTCTGTCTCAAAAAATAAAAAATCTTTATTGAGAGCCTGCCATGCATCAGACACTCGGATGCACTCTGGAAATACAGAGCTGAGTGACCCAAACAAGATTCCTGCTTTCATGGAACTTCCAGTCTAGGTGGTACACATGGAATATTTCCCCCCCCCCCCAAAAAAAAACTTACAATAAAGTATACTTTTAAACTATGATAAGTATTTTGAAGGAAAAGTGCAGGGACCAACGAGCACAAGCAAAAGAGAAATGCTAAGGACATGAGGAAAAAGAAAACAGAGACAAAATGGCCTGGTGCCGTGGCTCACACCTGTTATCCCAGCACTTTGGGAGGCTTAGGTGGATGGATCATTTGAGCCCAGGAGTTTGAAACTAGCATGGGCAACATGGTGAAAACCCATCTCTACAAAAACTACCAAAAAAAAAAAAATTAGCTGGATGTGGTGGTGCATGCCTGTAGTCCCAGCTGCTTGGAGGCTGAAGTGGGAGGATCACCTGAGCACCTGAGCCTAGGAGGTCGAGATTGCAGTGAGCTATGCACTCCAGCCTGGGCAACAGAGTGATACCTTGCCAAAAAGAGAGAGAGAGAGAGAGAGAGAGAGAGAAACAGACAGATGGACTTCACACAACTTGGAAAGAAAGAAAAGAATGCCACAGGACTTGGAAGAGGATCCGAATATCAGTTTATGTAAGCTCTTAGGCCCTTAAAACAACCAGAAATGAAAATCCAAGTAATCTTTCTGTTTGCTATCCTTTCCCTCCACCCACTAGAGCCCCAAAGCTATGTGTTCTAGGACAGACAAAAGTTAGTTTTGTTTTGTTTTATGAGCAAGTAGTTTTTGGTCACCAGGATTACCATGCAGCTGTTATTTCAGCCTAGCCCCTGGCAGCTCCCCTGAGGAGGAAAGCAGATGTAGCCATTTTCACTGCTTGCTGTCTGGTACAACGTTCAAAGAATCAGGGGCATTCCTATGAATGTCTCTATGAAGTAGATGTCCGATATATCCCCAAATGAACAAACATCAGAAGTTCTCTACGTGGGAGAATGTTCAATAACAAAAAAAGTCACCTTCACACTTATTTGGCCCATACAAGGAAGATAAAGAAGTTGAGAGTCATACAGATCATGTTTGAATATGGTCTGCTAGATTTGAAAGGTTAAATAAAATAAAAGACAGAAATGAGGCATCTATTTTCAAAATCCTTTTCATAGATAGTGGTAAAACATGCAACCCTACATTTAAAACACACACACACACACACACACACACAAACACAGAGTAAAATGGAAGGTTATGGAAGTAGATAATTAAGCATTCCTAAATACTGAGTAAAAAAGTGTTACTACCAATATTTATGCATAAGAAGTAAAGCATCTCTACATGAACATGGGCTCTTCCCAGGCTACTTGTTTTTCAACACATATTTGGAGGAGAAGGACGTCCCTAACAACTTTTTCCATGGTGTCGAAAATAGGTTATTCTCTCATGTTCATGATCTTCTGTCTGCTACCACCATTCAAGCTACAGGTACCATGATGAGTGAGACCCACAAAACTCTACCTGGCTGCTTCCCATCCTCAGATGTCCATAATCATCTATTATTGGCTCTGAAGTCTCTTACAATAAGTTTCCTTCATTCATTTCACTCCCCACCTGGAATATTCCTCAAAACATAACTTACAGATCTTATAATTTGACAATCACTAATATAGGTCCAAGCTTTCTTTTCCTCCTTCTATTTTCCATTTGGGAAATACAGTCTATTTTTATTTCTAGGCTAAGTTACCTGACTGTGGTCAACAATAACACCAGTGGTTTTTTTTTTTTTTTTTTCCAAGACCTCCTGGAAAGTCAGTTATCTCCAATCCTGTTCTAGGTAACCAATTTTGATGGATTCAATTACAACAGAATCATTGTATTGATTTCAGCCCAGTATTACAGGCTGCTGAAACGAATTTTAATCTAGTTCCTTTTCATAATCATATTAGTGATAGCATTTCTCTCAGAGATGTATCACCTGCCAGAAACACAATACAATATAATGGTTTCATTTTCTAGCTCCAGCATCAGAGAGACATGAGTTCAAATCTCACCTTGATCACCACTAACTTTGGACTTAGACAAGCCACATCAATTTTCTAAACCTTAGTGGAGATAAAAATAATGGTAACTATACCAAAATATTCTTGGATTACATGAGAGTCATTACAAAGGTTTTGCAGAGGACTTAATGCATAACACATGTTCAGCCTCAACTATTATTTTTATTTTGAGATGTACACATTCTCTGGTCTCAAAAAGAAGTAAGATATTCATCAAATAATACATAGAAAAGAACAAAGGCTAGAGCTCTACTGCACTTTTTTAGAGACCTCCCTCCAGGTCAGCACTTTTCAAACTACAGGTTAATGAATGAGAAATTCATCTGGTGAGTCATAAATGAGACTTTTTTAACTAGAATAAATATTTTTAAATGAATAGAATAGAACAGAACAGAATGTATAAGAGTGCCTTCCTCTATGTTGTTGCATATGCACAAACCTATGCACACGAGGATACAACAGAAAATTCATTTCTTACTGTGGGCCACAACAACACCATAACAACAAAAAAGGATTCGAAAGCCACTGCTCTAGTCTGATTCAAAACTATTAATATTAAATACATTCTTTAGCAATGATAACACTATTTAGGAAAGACATCACTGCCCCCTACTGGAACTCTTGGATTTCTCACAGAAAAGAACAGCAATCAATTAGCCTGTCTTCTCATTATCCATGTGACCTCAACCATCCTTTCATCTATCCTGTCTGGAAGCTCACCTCAACGAGCCTCATCCCTCAAGCTTGTGTGATGCCCTGGAGAAGGAGTCAAAGGCAGCACTAGAAGTGGCAGCTCGGTTCTCACCCTTACAATCGTTTTGAAAGCACAGCATCTTTCCCTCCCACCTGCCTCCCAGAGCCTCTACTGGGAAGCCAAGCCAAACAACCCCATTGCGCAGTCCCGACCACACCTGTTATATCTGATCCTGCACCATGGCAGCTGGGCAGAATCCCCACCCTCTAAGCAGCCACTTTTCTCTACTTCTCTGGGGAAAAGACGTCTCTTAGAGGAAGGTGAATGAAGTACACATTCCTAAAGCCAGCACTTCCAGCAGCCATCATCTTCCAGTCCCCTGAGTTCTGGAATAATCAAATAGAATTCGGAGAGTGAGGGGGTACACATCAGGAAATACATGCTGTCCTACCCAAGAGGGAAGACTGCCAAGTGAAAGGCCCAGTAGCAAAGAGCAGCCCTAACATACACACCCTCCCACTTACAACATGGGACCCAGGAATAGACGTGCTTACTAAGAATCTACTCAATTCTGCTTCAATGTGACAGCTACCACCAATTGAGTATTCACAGCAAGCCATCCATACATCTCATCTCAAAACTCTGAGCAGAGGAATAATCGAAGCTTAAAGAGATAAAGTAAGTTGCTCAGGTCACTCAGTGATAAAGAAGAGGAGTGTCCCTGAATGCAGGACCAGGGTGCCCGGCCACACCTCTAGGTTTGGCTGCACTTCTCAATATCAAGGTTTACATACCTCCAAAGATGGATTTGCTTTAGCCATTTCCTTGTCTTTGACATAAAGAAGTCTGATATAATTCTGACAGCACTGGGCTCAGGGAAGTTAATTAATTTGTGGAAGGTCACAAGGTCACACAGCTAGTAAGAAACAGTTTCTAACCCAAGTATGCCCAACTCCAAAACACATTCCATTGCCCCCACCTGAGCCGCCACCTGAGTGAGTGCAGAGCACATTCCCCTGAATTTCTTCCTTCTTTGCCCCTTGTCCACACATCACAATGGGAGCAATTAACAAGGGGAAAAGAGACAAAAATTGTCAAGATCATGAAAAACAAGGAAAGGCAGAAACTGTCACAGAGCAGAGATGCCTAGGGAAATATGGCAACTAAATGCAAGGTGGGATCAGAAGGAGAACATTCATGGGGAAAACTCGTGATATCTGAATCAAGGCTGAAGTGTTTTGTTGGAATAGCCAATTCCGAATGGGTTTTCCACCTTCCCCACTGCTGCCCTAATCTAGTCTCATGCTGCTTCCAGAATCATCTTTCGAAAGTACAAATCTGCCTATGTTTCTTTCAACTGCTTATAACCCTTCTATAGCTTCCCCTCAACCTCCAGGTAGAATTCAAACCCTCTTTGCTTCGCTGAATCTGCTCCAGCCTCACTGAACTTACTGCTGTTCTCAGAAATCATCACACCCTGCCTACCCTCCGGACCTTTGTTTGACACATGCACTGTCTGTCAATACCAGTCTGCTGGTCTGCAGTTAGAATTAAGTAGATCTCCCTTTCAGAACTCAGTCTGAACGGCATGTCCTCCAGAAAGCCCTTCCTGATGCCCGTAACCCTGCCTGGTAAAATCCCCTCCCCTCAGTGCCCATAACATCCTGTAATTAACTTCAATCACAGTGCTTCTGATACTGAATCATATTACGTGATAAATCATTTGCCCCTTTCTTGTGACCCAGCTGCGTCCCCAATGCCCAAGGTGTGTGCCCAAACTGGCACTGAATGGCACTGATGCTCATGGAAAAAAGCTCAGTCCTCTTCCCTGCTTACTCCATTTCTCTGAGCGCACAAGGAAAAAGAGGTTGGTGATAGTCTGTCGTCTATACCCTCTGCCACTTATTAATCTGTTTTCAGACAATGCCAGATAAGGCCTAGGCTGGGTGCTTGCAATGAACAACAGGACCTAACTTGAAGTTAATGCATTGTTTTGTTTTCATTGTTTTTGCTGTTATTTATGGAATTCTGTTTGTGGAAAACAATGTAAGTTTTTCTTCTATATAGGCTAGTCATCCTTTATAAAAATGTTCATATGAGTAAAAGAAGTAAGTCAATTTAAGAAACATTTTGCAAATGGCTCTTTGAATGGTACATATTGTGATAAATGCATGCATACATACACACACACATACATATATACATACAACTGTGATGGTATCCCCAAACAGCAGAAATCCTGTCATTTGTGCAACTAAGTCCTTGAGTCATGAAACCACAGCCTCCCTCCCCGCCCAACACCAAGTACTGCTGTCTGTGACACTAACTACCAACGTGTCTGGGAGAAAGTTACCCTTCTGCTCCTCAGTTTACTCACCTGTAAAAAGAAGAGAATAAAATTGGGCTATAAAAATATATTATTTCATCTCTCCAATACTGTTTCTCATCCTGTTCATACAGTATAAAAATAACATTGCTGAAAAGAAACCCAAAGCTGAGGTTCTTATATCAGAAGACAAATATCTGAGGCGTGTAGAGGTTAAGTGACTTGCCCAAGGTCACACTGCAATTTAATGTCAAAATCAAGACCAAAACCCAGCTTCCCTCTAGTGATAGGCTCCCCCATTCCCCATCCTAACACTGTCCATTCCTGCATATTTCCTTCCTCAAATAAACTGCTGCCAAATGAACTGCATTATATTGGCAAAGAGGAAGCAAATGACCACACACACATACCTATATATACAGAGGTACAATATAAAGGCATCTTAATATAATGGAAAAGCAAATAAGAAAAGAACAAAAGCAGTATTGGATTTCAGAATGTTAATACTGTTGGCCAAGGAATGAGTATACCTGAAAGCTGAGAAAACATGGTACAGGGTTTTCCACAATGTTGCAATGCCCTCCTTGTTCTTTATTTAGATTAGATGTAAGGAGCCAGCAGCCACCAGCCCACATAAGTTTTGAAGGGACAATTAGAATAAAGAGGGCAACTAGATCATCTTTGGCTATGATACACTTATTTTCTAAAAATGTTTAAGTAGAGCCCAGATCCAATCACCACTTTACTCTCCGTGGATCATGAAAAAAAAATAGCATCCACATGTTTCCAAAGGGAATAGTTGGCCCACATTTTTAAATGAAAATGTTAAACACTTTTTAAAAGAGTTTTAGCAAGTGATTTACATATAGAACATAGTAATTGCAATTATATAGCACAATGTTTTTCTCATTTAAAAAAAATACTCTTACCCTTTTCTTTGGAAACATGCTAAACATTTTTATAACTACCCTGGTTACAGGTGAATTCATCAGATTTACAGGAATATCAAAGTGCACAGAATCAGAACATTTTAGCTAAAATGTCCAATAAAATGTAAAATGGATAGAAGCAATGCCTTTCACATATGTGTGTTTGTTTGCATATGAAAATGCGTATGTATCTTTGCGGCAATTGAGAAAGATCTGTCCAAACAGAAGTTCAAGTCAGAAGACACAGAAGTTTCAGTTGATTATAAAGCCCAGTAGAAACCAAGGACAGATGTGGCTGCTGGGGAGAGGAAGGATCATATTAAGGATAGTAACATCCCTCTGTGCTCTTCACCCATCAGCCAATGTCAGAAGCCTGGTGCAGTTATGGGAACTGCTCTTTCAGAGAAACAGAAACAAACCTGGCCAGAGGAGAGTAAATAGTCATTGGGAAAAGGGAAGGGGTGTGTAACCTGAGTCAGATGGGGAATGGCCAGTGGTATGGGTTCCAGGGCTGCATGAGCCTTCTTTAAATATATGATGTGTAACTGTTCCGGAATGCATGTGCCCCTGACTGTCTCCCAGGAATGTTGTTGAAAGGGCTCTTTACGGGAGATTAGACCGAATAGCCTCAACCACAACATCCCTCCCAGCTTGGGGCTTTTACAGCTTGTGGTGGGGGCAGAACCGCATTTATTCTACATGGTCGTGGATTCGATAATTTCATTTCCTTCCTGGAGAAGAATATTTTCTGGAGTAGACAGCCTTTTGACAACCAACTATGTCTCTAAGAGAAAATATGTGCCGATGCATAGACAACCTTGGTGACTAGAAGATGCAATGGCAGCTTAACTCAACGCTCCCATCTCACCCTGTGATACAACCAACCATCTGGTCAGTCCAAGAAGCTGGAAATTAAGGGCAGATGGTCTGACAATAAAAGCTAAGCTGATGGGCATCAGATGGAGGGAATTATGGCTGGTCTCCTTGTTTGTTCACACAAGGAGCAAGTTTGAACCACCTGCATCAGGTTTGCTTGAGTTGCTTGCTAAAAACCCATGTTCCTGGGTTATATCCCAGATCTACTGAATCAGAATTATTAGAGGTAGAACCAGGAAGTTCATGTTCAGCAAGTTCACCAGGTAACCGTTCTGCACACTATCAGAGGGCTCTTGTCCTGCAGCAGTTCTTCCCATACTTTTGTGTGCATTAAAATCACCAGGAGAGCTTGCACGAGTCAGGGTTCTGGCATCCAGAAATTCTGATTCAGAGACCATAAGTGGGGCCCCAGAATTTCCATTTCAAACAACCTCACAGGTAATCCTCATGCTGCTGGCTAATGGACCGTAATTTCAGTTCACTGTCTTAGAGAATTCCTGATTTCATTATCAAATAACTCAGATACTGTGGTAGGTCGCTTGGGAAATGATCCCCAATGATTCCTCACCATCTGGTATTCAAGCTGTTGGTAAACACCCCTCCTCTTGTGGGAGTTGGACCTAGTGACTCACTTATTATGAAGTGAATAGGCAAGACTAAGGAGATGTCACTTCTGTGATTAGGTTATGGAAAGACAGTGACTTCCTTCTCTCCTGCTCACTCTGGTTCTTGCTCCTCCTGTTTGGTCCCTCTGGTGAAGCATGGTACCATGTCATGACTGCCCCGTGTAGAGTCCCACATGGCAAGTGGTGGCGGGAAGCCTCTGGCCGATAGCTAGCAAAAAACTGACTCCTAACAATAACTGTGTGGGTGAGCTTGGAAGCCGATCCTTCTCTAGTTGAAGTTGAGCAGCCTGTAAGCTACCCTAAGCCAGAGGGCTCAGCTAAGTCATGCTTGGATTCCTGCCCTACAGAAACCGTGAGATTATAAGCTTTGTTTCAGGCCACTCATTGTGCTCTGCAGTGATAGGTCATTAATAGAGGTGCTTTGTAAAGGAGCTGCCCTGAGATCAATAAGATGCCTTGTAGCTGGGCATGGCGGCATGTGCCTGTAATTCCAGCTACTCAAGAGGTTGACACAGGAGGATGGCTTGAGCTCTGAAGTCTGAGGTTGCAGTGAGCCCTGACTGTACCACTGAATTCCAGCCCGGGCAACAGAACAAGACGCTGTCCAAAAAAAACCAAAAATGACAGGCCTTGGTATTCTCACCCATCCTTCAAGTCCTCCATCTCATCTGTCCCCATTGTGGATGAGACAAAATGTGTGTGTAAATGTAACTGGCAATATTTAATCATATACACTATTTATATGCAATGTGTGTCATAATTTTCTTAACACTCAATTTCCAAGCCTTGGCTCTTGAAAAGCTTCCCTGGAGTTTCAGGGAGGTTATCTGTGGGAGCACAGCCCTATGGCAGGAGGAAGATGGTGAATCCAGGTCAGGTTTCATGCAATTCATTAGGCCATTCTGAGGCTGTGCCTTTCGAGCTTAGAGCCTGCTGAATTCTCTTCTGCCAATCCTTGTGAGCACGAGGAGTGATACCTACTTTGGTTCTGAAGAAAGAAATGGGAGAAACTACAGGTTCCTTCACTGGCAAGGGGAGGAGGTCTTTCCCTGAGAAAATCGATGAAGAACACAAACTCCAATCTGCTTGCCTTTGCACCTGTGCAGTGACTGATTTCCTCACTGGGGGAGGAAGGAAGGTTCCCAGAGGGCAAGATTCCTCATCTTCTCCAGAATTACATGTGGAGAAAGTGCCTTTCAGAGGCTGTTTGTGTGGAAGGCAACAATCAACTGGTAAAGACTCCAGATGCAAAGCCTGGAGCCAGGAATTCTCATCGCTGCCCCATCAAATCTTTCTGTGGCCTGCAATGAGCCCCTCTGCCTCTAGACATCATTCTCATTGTAAAATGAGGGGGCTGGGCCAAGTAGAGACTTGGATCCTCCCAATGAGTATCTAAGAGTCTAGGGCAGGGGGCAGAGTCTGACCTGCCAAATGTCCAGAGACAGGACAGCTTTCCTCAGAGGGCCAGGCCACCACCACTCAGCCACCGCGCCCTCTCTGAGGAGCGCCCAGATGGGCTGCTGTGCCACATGGGGCTCTGGCAGATGTTGTCCAGCCTGTTCCTAATGGTGTCCTGAAGCTCCTTGTCACCCAGCAGGACCGCTGCTGCCAGGGCCAGCAGGAAGTACTCAGTGGCATCGTGGGCATCCTAACCCCGTGGCATGGGGGCAAAGAAGAGACAGCATTAGCAACACTTCCAGGACAGGCTAGGAGGCTGTGCTGGCCACTCCAGCTTTTTTTTTTTTTTTTTGCCCCATATTCCATCCCCATCTCCTGAGTCCTTAGGGGAGCTCCTCTCTCCCTCCACTGCGGTGCTTGGGGCACTGCTAATCACAGTGCCTTCCATCCCAGGCACAGAGGTGGCCCCTTACTCAGGCTTGGCCAATCATGAAACATCATTGCCCTGGACACAGTGCTTCAGGGATGTGTACATGACCCAAATCTGACCTGTGTCTGCCACTCCCTGGGACTTTTCACTGTGACTCAATAAGGAAAATGGTCCCTCTGAACTGGCAGGCTCAAAGGTGGACTTGAACCTGCCAGTAGCTAGAAGGGAAAAAAGCCAAGAAATGAAGCAAAATAGAAACATACAAAATCAAGGGATACAACGAAAGCTGGGGAAATCTCTGATGACGATTGAGAAACAGGATCCAGAGCTATCTGCCGCTAAATCTGTAACTCAGCTTTCACATTCTTTGAGCCAGTAAGCTGCCTTTTCTGCCTAAGGAAGTTCAAATTGAGTTTTTCCCTTTACAATCCCTAGAGTTCTTGATTGACATGATCAGATTACACACTTTGGCCCTGGAAGCTGTGGGGCAGAGGCAAGATGACTAGAGGGTCCTTCATAACCGCCCCCCCCGACCCCCCCACCTCCTTCACCCTCCCTACACAGTAAAGATGAGAAACAGATGATTCTTTGGGTGAGACTCAAGAAGGCTGCCTGGTTTCCATTAATCCTCATAAGTCAGTAATTAATTCAGGCCAGAAGCAAAGTCTGGCAAATAAGAAAAAGACAGCAGAGCTGCCCTGTGGGTTCTCTGGGGCCAAACACAGGAGTGACTCAGAAGCCACTATATTAAGAGATTAGCCAGGCGCGGTGGCTCAAGCCTGTAATCCCAACACTTTGGGAGGCCAAGGCAGGTGGATCACGAGGTCAAGAGATCGAGACCACCCTGGTCAACATGGTGAAATCCCGTCTCTACTAAAAATACAAAACATTAGCTGGGCATGGTGGCACGTGCCTGTAATCCCAGCTACTCAGGAGGCTGAGGCAGGAGAATTGCCTGAACCCAGGAGGCGGAGGTTGCGGTGAGCCGAGATCGCGCCATTGCACTCCAGCCCGGGTAGCAGGAGTGGAACTCCATCTCAAAAAAAAAAAAAAGAGATTAAGGTTGTGCTTCAGGGGACAGGGACCTCTGGTAAATGGAAACCAAAGCTAGGAAAACAGTTTGAAGGTCAGGGTTGTGACAGAGACTTGTAACCAACACAACTCTAGAAGTCACCAAAAAATAAGTTCTGGGCCAGGCATGATGGCCTACACCTGTAATCCCACCATTTTGGGAGGCTGAGGCTGGTGGATTGCTTGAGTGCAACAGTTTGAGACCAGCCTAGGCAATATGGCAAAACCCCATCTCTACAAAAAATGCAAAAATTAGCCAGGCATAGTTGTGTGTGCCTGTAGTCCCAGCTGCTAAGGTCTCAGCTCACTACAGCCTCCACATCTGGGGCTCAGTCCTTTGAGGTCTTCCGCAGGACTAAGTGGGAAGAGTCTCCATGTCCCCTATAGAGCCACTACCCACCCTATGAGACAAGACTCGTCATCTTGGCACTCTGGTTTTCTCAGCCCCACCCCAAAGGCTCCTCACTGTGTTTGGGTCAGGAAGCAGAATGGTTGGGTGGTGGCTGTCGAGAAATCTTGGAAGTCTGGCCCTTACCTTCAGCTGGCAGAAGGTGAGTTGGCCCAGGCGATAATACACCTTGGCGTAGTACAAAGCCTCCTTGGGACTCTGCAGCCAGGGTGGACAGAGGGACAGGGTCTTCAGATAGCAGTCCTCAGCCATCTCATACATGTGTAGGGAGTAGTACACTGTAGCCAGGCGGTGAAAGGCCACCAGCTCCTGCCTCCGATCTCCTAGGAATTAGAAGACTGACAGAGATATCCTGCAGCCAACACTTTCCTTCATTTGTTCACTCATTCAATCCATAAAACTTTTTGAAGGCCTACTGGATGTCGGGGTCTGTACTGGGATATAAGGGAGTAAGACAGAAGATGTGCCTGTACTCATAAAGCTTATTGCCTCACATGACAGGCATTCCTTAAATAATCCCACAAGCAAATGTAACATTACACCTGCCATATGTGCTACAAAAGAAAATGCGGGGCTCTATAAGAGTAACTAAGTGGAGGATGGGTGCCAGTCAAGGTTTCCTGGGGTGATTCCTAGAAGAAAATTTTCTTCTTATTGCAGATGCTACTGTAATGTAGGATTCTGGGAAATAATTCTTTTTAAACCCTTGTAATGGGTCATAGTGACAAGATTAGCTTGACGGAGTAGCTGAGTTTGCAATGGATAACTTTGCATAACAAATGCCTTCCTCACACAAAAGTTTATCTTCAGAGAGTTATCTTGGATACCACCATGTAGCAGTCTCTTCTTGGCCCCTTTACCCACTCTCAGTCTCAGATAAGCTACAGACACCTGTTCACCGTTAAACCATGCTTTAGAATGTTGGTTTCTAACAGGTCTATGACTGTTTGCTGGATTTGTTGTTTCAATACAGAGCGGCCTTTCACAGGGAACAAAGGCTTACAATCATATCTTTAAAATATTTGCAAGGTGGCTGTTGGATACGATCTAAAAACATCACTTGTAAGCTTCAAAGAGCCAAAAGCCAAAATTAAAAGAGAAAGTCTAAGAGAGAGAAAATTCTCTGATATGGAAAAAATCAGCCACAGGGGAAGTACATGTATAAAGGATGCATGCAATCTCCCTTCAGCTCCCATCCAGTGAGGGATAAAGTGTTCGGAAGAGCTGCCTGGGGCCTTCAAGGCCTTCCCTAGGATTGGCACACAGTCACTCAGATGAGGTCTTATGCAATAAGGAAAAAGGTATGGAAAAGAGAGAAAGAGCTCTCAAGAGTGCAATTAGACACAATAAAGTCCAGTATCATCCACATTAGATGCCCTTGAAAATGCCCAGAAGTCCCTTCTGGAATCATCATAGAATATTCCATTTACCCTTACATCTAATCAAGGCTTCTCTAATCAATCCTGCTTTTCTTCAAGCACCAACATTCAAGTTGAGGGGTTTTTACATCTTTTTTATTTTGCCATTTATCTGTTCCGGTGACTTTTATTGTTTCCCACTAGCTTTTGCCATAAACACAAGATATTCAGCTATGTTGTGAGTTAGGGTAATAGGGACCTGACCTTCATTTACATTTCCGTTTCATGGGAAAATGCACTTTTACTAACTGCAGTTTTACTCCCTGACAGTTGGACCTGGGATTTGAACCCACACAGTCTGACTCCAGAGCCTGTGTTGTTACTACTTTGCTCTCTGTCCTTGACTAGTCATCCCTCCCATTCAACACTCCCGACAGTAAAGACCACCAACCTGTGACTGTGCTGAGCCTGGCAGCAAGGGTGGCAAATTCCAAAGCCTTCTCATAGCCTTCAAGGCTGATCTGCAGCTCTGTCAGCTTGTTGAAAATCCGGAGCTCAGTTCTCACTGCCTTCATCCTCCTTGCTAAAGGAATAGCTCCAGCCTAAGAACAGAGGCACAAGGAACTTTAGTCTAGCTAGGAATTATCAATGCATACCATACACTAGGAGGCTTATCTTCTCCAAGCGGGGGTTGGGGGATGACAGAGGACTAAAACAAATGGGGGTCAGCCATGTTTCCTTGTGTGCCTTTACTCTACTCTCTCTCTGGTCCTTGCTCATGGTGCTTTGCCCATTTCTTAAAGTAGAAAAGTAGAAGGATTTGGGCCCCCTAACATTGGGGAAACCTGGAGGAACAAGAGGAGCCTTTTCCCAACGTCATGTGGGAAGTTGTTCCTATGTCAGCTGTGTGCTCCCCTAGCACCCACAGTGCTATCTATGAAACACACGAGTACGCCCACAGAGTGTTAATATCTCAGTAAGTGGTCATTTCTATGTCTTTATCATGATAGAATTTTAGGCAAATCACTTCATCTTTCTGAACCTTAGTTTTCTCATCTACACAATGAAATGCATATGAAAATAAGCCCCTCAATAGTCAGAGATGCGTTCCTGTTCTTCCCTAGCTCAGTGCCTGGCACAGACTGGGTGCTTGCTAATGTTTGATCACTGAAAAAAGAACTGAACAAACGAATGAATGAATAGCTGAATGAAAACAATTTTAGGTTCAAATAAGATAATGAGGCTTCCCAAATTTCAGTAAGTGATGAATAACAATCCCAATTTTTGACATATCTGCTTAATATCTGGACATTTATTTAATTTGTGTTATTCTTAACATCAACTCTTTTTTTCTTGCCTTATCCTTTGTGATAATATCTGTGAAATCATATGTTTGATTAGCTTGTATAATATATTTTTAATTTTTTTTTCAGATGCGGTCTCACTTTCTCATCCAGGCTGGAGTGCAGTGGTGCAATCTCAGCTCGCCGCAACCTCTGCCTCCCAGGCTCAAGAAATTCTCCTGCCTCAGCCTCCCGAGTAGCTGAGACTACAGGTGCGCACCACCATGCCCAGCTAACTTTCTGTATCTTTAGTGGAGATGGGGTTTCCCCATGTTGGCCAGGCTGGTTTCAAACTCTTGACCTCAGGTGATTCACCTGCCTCAGCCTCACAAAGTGCTGGGATTACAGGAGTGAGCCACTGCCCCCGGCCACATTTTTAGTTTCTAAAAAACATATTTTAATGCATGCTCATTAAAAATATGATCAAACAAAAGCATTCATCTATGTAACCCTTTAAATAATCTCCCATCGCACCACCAGTAGTAAGTGGGAAACATTGGTAAACTTGAAAGTGTGCTACAAACTGTAAAGTACCATGCACCCAAGAGTTTGAGATGGTCTTGAACTCCTGGACTCAATTATTTCGGTGTATTATCCCAAGAAGGATAACTTAGCAAGCCTGAGAATGACTACGTTTATCAGAACCCTCCCTGAGCTCCCGCTAGATTGAAGAGAGGGCGAGTGGGTGGGTACTGGACAAGAAAGAGAGAAAAAAGAAATAACAGCAAGAGAGGAGAAGAGGGACCCAGGCTGAAGTCCAACCTGACCCTGCCCACGTCTGTGCCAGGGCCTGGCTCATCAAACTGCACAGCTTGGACTTACTCGGTAGTACTCCACTGCGTGATGTCTGTGGCGGGTCCCATTGAAGAACACATCACCTGCTTCTTCATAAAGTTTGAGAGCCAGCAAAGACTCCTCTGACTTCAGGGCTGTCTGGATGGCTGCCTGGGTGGGACAGAGACAGCTGTTAAAGGCAGAGAGAAGGGCTTCCAGACTGCCACAGGACTAGCAGAGCTAAGATGCAGACCACTTAAATCAATTAATCCTCTGCTAAAGTCTCCCAAATCCTAAACTGGTGTGCACACTCATAGGACTGGTAAGAGGACTTAGAGATTCTCCTGTCTGGCATTTCCCCATCCTGGTGTGAAAGATTACTTTTGGCGGTGCTATATTATTTTTAATAGTACTTAGAAAAACATTTTGTTTTACTAAATATTTATTTTAATGTGTTTTAGAAAAAAGAGATTAACAATGCATAAAACCTGCAATTCTAGATATTTTTGTGTAGGATAAGGCTAAGTGTAAAAAACAGCTAAGTTGATTTGATGTCGAATCAAAGAAAAAGAAGTAAACAATGGTATAGAAGGTACATGTATATAGCAAAATCATGAATTTAATATGTAAATAACTGAAAGTGAAAAATAGTGATCCAGGTCAACACCTTACACCTTCCAGATGGTGATAGTGTTGCTCAGAAAGAAAACAGAACTTCCCCAAGTTCACACCAATAATCAGTGGCACACACATGTTAGTGCTTTCATCCCAATACCCTAGCCTCCACATCCTCTTTAACTCTAGCAAGCTATTTTGGATTGCATGTACACCAGTTGTGCTAAGGAAGTTGAAGAGCAAAGAATAAACCTGGGC
>NW_016107386.1:6416114-6508113 GCF_001604975.1 Cebus imitator | reverse complement strand
AGAATTAAACATCTTACATATCATCACAGTATTTAATGTCAATATTGTACAGATAGTAATAACAGTAAAATATCCTGTATTAAACATTTACTAAGTTCTGAGTATTTGGTAAATGTCACATAGTCAGTCCAAATGTGATGGCCCTATGATTTGACTCTAGGCTTTTCTCTCTTCAAAGCCCAGAATTTTTAGCACTACACTGTACCACACCTCTGATATTAAAAGTATGCAAACAAAAAATAATAACAATAAGAGAATAATATTGTTAATACCCCACATACACACCAGCCTTGCCTCAAACTGCAGCAAAACCCTGAAGTCAGGGCGTATGTTGAGCTTTGGAAAGACAAGTATACTTAACGGGACAAGTGACATTACAGGTGATATGCGCGTCTCGCCTCACATCCTCCCAGGGTGCATATGGGACTCAGCAACTGGCCCTTTGCTGCCTGTACCCAGCTTGCCAGACCACCCTGGTTTCCACCATGTGTTCAGGGAGCAGCCCAGTGTTGGCCCTCTCTCCACAGCCTTAGGGTAAACATCATCCCTCTCTGGTTCCAGCTGGTTGATTTGGAAGGTACAGCTGCCTCCCCAAATGACCCAAGTCAACAACCCTCAGAGAGCTCTGCAGGAGGCCTACCTGCAGGTACAGCTCCACCAGCTCGTCTTCCTGCATGAGGTAGTGGAGTCGCCCCGCCCCAAGCCAGGCCTCAGCAGCCTTGTCTCTCTCCCCCAGGTCAATGAAGATACGCAGGCTCTCCTTGATGCACGTGAGGGACCTCCTGAGTGACCTGTGGACAGACATGAACTTGTGAGGTGTGAGGGCTCAAAGGAGCCTCAGGGTCCACTCAGCACAGAATGAAACAGAAGCTCTGAGCAGGAACAGCCATGTTCCACATCACACAGGGAGGTGGGCTTAATTGAATCCCAGCTCTACCCCAGTCGGCTGTGGGACCTTGAGAAAGTATAGGATTCTTCTGTGCCTTGGCTTCCTCGTCTGTAAAACAGGCCTATAACTGTGCCCACCTGAGTGGATTGTTGTGCGGATTAAATGAGATAAAACTAGAGTGCTTACAACGGTACCTATTACGTCCTTGGCACCTGATGAATGTTTAAAGATTACTTGTAATTATTATTATTACTGATGCATGATGCATCAATCCTTTGACTACCCCATAACCTTTTTTGGTGTTATGTTCCTGATATAATTTGGCTGTGTCCCCGCCCAAATCTCATCTTGAATTGTAGCTCCCATAATCCCCACATGTTGTAGGAGGGAGCTGGTGGAAGGTAATTGAATCACAGGGTTACTCCCATACTGCTGTTCTCATGATAGTGAATAAGTCTCACGAGATCTGATGGTTTTATAAAGGGAAGTTCCCCTCCACACATTCTCTTGCCTGCTACCTTTTAAGACTGCCTTTGCTCTTCCTTCACCTTCAGCCATGATTGTGAGGCCTCCCCAGCCATGTGGAACTGTGAATCCATTAAACCTCCTTTTCTTTATAAATTACCCAGTCTCAGGTATGTCTTTACTAGCAGCATGAGAACGAACTAATACAGTTACTAACACAAAGTAGACACCTTATGCATACTTACTGAGTGAATGCATGAATGAGTGACAGTAACTTAAAATCATCGAAAAGATTTTGATGTTTTGTTTATAAAGAAAAAACAAAGTAGAGTGAAAGTTTTAACAGGTTGGTGCTTAATGAGGTACGCTTTAATTATCTGGAAAATTGTATTTTGTAGAAAACTCTCCCTCCATGGCAATGAAGGGACCAATGAAGAAATGAGACGTAGGTAATATATTTTCTCACGATTCAGTATTCAAACACAGAGAAGGAACACTGTGCATATCTAGATGGTAGTTCTCAATGCCAGCAACAACTAGAGTCACCTGGAAGTATTTTAAGCCCATACATTGCCACACTCTTTCCCAGTGTGTGGCAACATCATGAGAGCCTGAGCACTGGGCTCTCGGAATATGGCTCAGGCACAAGCATTGTGTCTAAGCTCTCCACTGTTGTGCAGCTTGGATTGAGACTTGCTGATCTAGCCCAATCTTCTTATTTTGTAGAGGAAACAAGCCCAGAAATTGGAAATAACTTACATATGTTTGCATAGCACATTAGGGGGAGATCCAAGGACAGAACTCACTTCTTCTGAGTAGCAGCCTAGGATTCATCCCATAAGACTCATATTTCCCAAAACATGATTTATGGCCCACCTGCATCAGCATTTCCCAGGGAGCTTATTAAAAGCACAGAACCCCCAGAGCTACCTCAGATTCACTGAAAAAGATTCGTTACAGTTGCAATTCAGGGACCTGAATTCCTAAGACACAGCCAGGTTACACTCCAGGCACACCAAAGTTTGAGAACCACCGCAGCAAACCATGCAACTCCTTCCAGAAACACTCGTCTTCATCAACCACATCTGTGGACACTTAAGTAGAAAGTCCTCAACAAACGTGGTTACCACTCAATCACAGACCTCTCAGCTGGCAGGCCCCTTTATGGGCCGTGAGGAAAATGAGCATTGCTCTCAACTCCTAAGGCCCTGATCCTTATTGGGAATGGGGCAGTTGCGGGCCTTCTGGAGAGAGTGCCAGGCATTTGGCCCTTCTAAGAAACAGAAAAACCTCAAGCTTTCTCTTCTGCCCTGCTCTTAACATGAGATTTATTGACATCCAGGATGGGCCTTAGCCACCCTTTTCTCAAGTTTTAAAATGTGAAACTTCCTCTGAGAATGCAATGAGCTAAAGAACTCCAACCCATGCTGCCGTGATCACCAACCTCCCCGGCTCAGCTACAGTAACCGCAGGCGTCTTTCACTAGAAGAAGCCTGCCTTTCTCTCCCCACTTTCTATCTCCCCACAAACTCAAGCTGGGCTGAGATTCAGCAGGCCTGGACTCCACAACTCTCCTCACCCTCACTGAAACTGCTGGTGAAGACAAGACCCATAAATCTCACCCTCATCCTATTTCCTGCTCTGTTTTTTTATATGACCATTTACTGTCCTGAGATGCCCTTGGGCTACTATGGTTGTTTTCTCCAGACCTTCAGGGAACAAGATTAAGGTTATTACAGACAGGCCAACTGACAGAGCCAGCATTTGCTTCTTGTACTTTCTCCCTCTGAGTTCATCATGACTGAGGAAGAGAGGAGATCTCTGTTTCTCTCCAAGAAACACCCCATCGGGGGAAGGCAAGACTTACAGAGACCTGGCTGCTCACACAGCGCCATTAAGACTCCTGGCAAATGGAGGATTTTCCAAAGACAATTGCCCTCACCAAGACTTGCACATGGTCTATGAACTCCAGTAAAAAACAAGTGCTTTTGTGGTCTAAAACTGGGTGATAGTCCAGCTTCCTTGGTTCTTTCCTGTCACCACTCACCCCCATGACTTTACATCTGCCAGTGGCCTACAGTGTCACCTATCAGTTGAGCACCAGATGGCCCAGCATGCCAATTCCTGCAGCTGCCACCCACAGGCTCTAGATTTGGTTTGGCTTCCAAAGCCAAAGAAGCAAGGAGCGCTGCTAGTGGGCCAGCGCTGAGCCAGCCTTGTGTACTTCTGGGTCTTGCCTGTGTCCTGGCATATCATCCCCTCTCCCTTCCCATCTTGATTCTTCTCTTTCTCTCGTTTTTCCTGTCCTCAAGTTCAGTCTCTGGGGCTAAGTCTTTGTTTCTTCTTTCCTGCCTGAACATCAGCCATGAGTCCATGGCCAAGTGATGCCAATACACCTGCATGTCTAGATTTCCTCCTATCACTGCCTGCTGGGGCTTCCCAGATCCCTGTCCTGCCTAGATGAGTCTGTCTGACCTCTGCCTAACGCCCAGCCACCACTACTGGTCTTATCCTGTGTTGATGATAAAGATGGCCAAAAACCGAGGGCTGACCTATGTGAGGGGTTCAGTATATACTTTCAGCATACATTTTCTCATTTAATCCCCAGAGAAACCCCAAGCCGTTAGAATTCTTAGCCCATTTTGCAAATAAAGAAATCCAGTGGAATGTTGTTGTTTTGTTTCGCTTTCTGAAACATATCCAAGTTTTCCTGCACATTTCTAAAGCCTTATTTTGAGCTCTCAACTGCTTTGTCTTATAATAGTAACAATGGCAGTGTTGTTATCTGACATCTATTGAGCACTTAGTGTGTTCTAGGTGCTTTACATGCAAAAATCTCATTTAATCATCACAACAGCCCCAAGAGATCAGTACTATTATTATATTCATTTTACAAATAGAAAAAAGTAAGCCTTGGGATGGGAAACTAACTTGTACCAACTAATAAACCCTGTTTAAACCAGGATCTAACTCTCAGAGTCTGACCCAGAACTCTTACACTTACCCCCTCAAGCAGTGCCTAATTTCTGGCTCAGATATTAGCACTTGGGAAGACTTTTGTTTTAAGTACCACTTTAAAAACCCTAAAGTTTTAAAAGACATAAGCTATTTTAAACCTCGAACAAAGTTTCCTCATGTGCAAAATTGGGGTAGTAGTGTACATGACAGCTTTGTGATCAGATGAGGACATCCCAGCAAAAACAATTATTTCCTTATTTACAATGAAAATGAAGAAATAACTGCTTCTGTGTTAGGGATTAACATATTAATTACATATTTTTTTTAAGTCTCACTTTTTCAGTTCCAGAGGAATAAGAAGCATAAATATAAGAATCAAAGACAGGAGCAATGGCTACTAGGCTACTGATGTATTCACATGCAAAGAATTAATCATTATTTTGAGAGGACCTACTACATGCAAGGCATCCCTTCTTTCTAAAAATAATATGCACATCCTTTGTGGCACTTATCACAATTTACATGATACCTTTGATGGCTATTTGTACATTTATTTTCTGTACTATTCTGTCATCATTGTGAGCTCAGGGACTATTATCACCCTTGTTCAGTTTTTAGCACAGTGCCTGGGCCATAAATGCTCAGTAAATATTTGTTGAATTGATTTAATAGAGCCACAGAGTTCTCATGGACCTTATCTGGTGCAGTTCTATGGCCACTCTGTGTTGTGTCACCTCAAGACAGAAGACAAGACTCCCTAAGATTCCTCCCATTGAGAGATTGCAAACCTTTATCAAACTAAATTCTGTAGTTGTCCCCTGGGAGGCAGAGAAGGCATGATTCTGAAGACATTAGACAAAGGGACAGAAATGTGTCCCAAGGTGAAGACCTGAAGGCTGGGACAAAGTTTTCAATATCTACCTGTGCCCCCCACCACTCCAACACACACATACCCCATAACCCAATTCTAAACCCTAGAGAAAATCTTTCAAATAAGAGAAATTAAAATCAGTAAAAAGGTAGCAGGAGATCATAAAAACCATCTTAAATTGAGAAGTCAAGGATCTGAGCTAGTATCAGTGAAACCAAGTGGTGGAATTGTCTGGACTCTCTATAGCAGGCAGGAGTCAGACTGATGAAAACGAGGCCCCTCTCAACCATACGATTCTACAAGGTTTCACTCTATAGTGTTCATACCTATTTCTTTTATCTAGGGCAAGAATTATTGGCTGGGCAGACAGAATACATAGAGTGCATAGACTACATAGACTACACCTTTTAGATCAGGAGTTGTTAAACTATGGCCCGTGAGCCTAATACAGTCTTCAATCTGCTTTTGTAAATAAAGTTATTTATCTATTTTCATACTACAACTGCAAAGTGGAATACTTGTGGCAGAGCTCATATGGCCCACAAGGCCTAAAACACTATGTGATTCTTTATTTAAAAAGTTTGTTAACCCTGTTCTAAATTCACACAGTATGGATATAAATCCCTGCTGGAAACCTCATGCAAGTCGTTTGACTTCTTTAGTTCTACATTTCCATAGTTCTTTCTACCTCATAAGGTTGTCCTGAGATTTACATATGGCTTAGTAAACAATCCATGCTTACTGAAGGCTTTCTGTTTTGGGGATCATTTTCACTATGGATGTTCACTGTACAGGTCTGGATACCCATTACAACCCCTCCCATGCCCACCAACCTCCATATCTCCTTCTAGGGAAGAAGTTGAGTCTTCTTTGCACCTGTATTAGTGTATTTTCCCCCTGATGATAAAGACATACTCAGGACTGGGTAAATTATAAAGAAAAAGAGGTTTAATGGACTCACAGTTCCATGTGGCTAAGGCCTCACAATCACGGGGAAAGGTGAAAGGCATGTCTTACGTGGCAGCAGGCAAGAGAGAGAATGAGAGCCAAGCAAAAGGAATTTCCTGTTATAAAACATCAGATCTTGTGAGACTTATTCACTACCACAAGAATATGGGGGAAACTGCCCCATGATTCAATTACCTTCCATCAGGGCCCTCCCACGACACATGGCAATTATGAGAGCAACAATTCAAGATAAGATTTGAGTGGGGACACAGCCAAACCATGTCATGACCCATAGCCAGTTGATCACCAAAGCCTGTCTGTTAAATCTACAAAATGTCTTTCAAATGTGTCCTGACCTCTCCATGGCTACTGCTATTTCCTCCACTTAAAACCTACCCTTCTCCACTTTTCAGAATATTACTTAGCCTTCAATGGCCTCCTCAAACACTACCACCTTGTTAAAGTCTTCCCTGACAGATCACCCTCATCCTTTGCTGAAAGCACTGTCTCCTTTCCCTCCAAACCTGCCCCTACAGAAGCCTGCCGCTTCTTCCATGAACACTTCCTGCCTCTGCTTGCTGTGGCTTTGAGCTTTGTGAGAGTGCAAATCCCTTGAGGAAAATTTAGTTGAAGAAATCTGTCCATTACATCAAGGCCCACTTAATAAATTCCTCCTAAGCAATCTGTGCCAGGAAAACATTTGCTCCAACAGATACATGTGTTTATGTTCCTTTGTCAGACAGTGAGAACCTCATATAGCTTTCCCCTTTTTAACTCAGCTACCAGGAAGCTTAGTACTAAATTACAGTAATCACCCCCAGGTGCATAGAAACACCCATTTATCAGTTTCTGTAATTGGTCTTTGTTCTTTTATTTTTTTTAAGTGTTTTGTAGGAGGTGATTTATACATGCTAAACAAATACAGCATTACAGCATGTTCTCTTTGTTGAAGTGGCCAATCTGCAAAGGGACAATGACCTTATGTGTACAGGGGTTTCCTCTGACACCTAAAGTATTTCCCAATATTCCGCTCAGTATCACTCATATTAGTGGTAAAGCAAAAGTGGATATTTATTTCCTCCCAATTATACAAATAAGAATCTCGGAGTTTAAAACCATCAACTATTCAAATTAAAAGTCCTAATCTAGATCGATTTACAGAACAATAAAGATTTCTAAAAATTTACTCCTCCATAAAAGCAATGAGAACAGGCAAAAATTATCTAAATAAAAATTTTCAGAACCCTGGATATTAACCAAAGGTCTACAAGGAGTGTTTATTTAGGAAAATGGCTGAATCTCGTTATGAAAATGAGCTTCATTGACTTTCAACTTGCCTTAGAGACATATTGCTTGCCCCTAGCTCTGTGGTACACTTAAAAACCAATAGCCTCACAATCATGGTAGCTGGAAAAACCACCAACCTAGCAATGAGCTTGAAATCCTCAAGCAATGAGCAATGAGCTCGAAATCCTCCAAAGTTCCATCTCCAGAAAACTGTTTCTGTTTGATCTATTTAGAAGTTCCCTGAAAGCCTCCACTCACAGGCTGGCTTGCAATCATTTAACCTCACTCAGAGCTCACTCAGTGCAAAACAACCTGTTCCCTGAGGCATAAGTCAAAAATAATCAGCAGCAATTGTTTAATATAGTCACTGCCTTCGGTGGTGAAAATATTTGGAGCAAGCAAGGAAAGGTCACAAAAACACACACATGAGAGGAAAAGATGGGAAATGAGATGTCCATAAAAAGCTTTCAAAGCTCTGACATATTCCTGGGAATCTAGAAGACCATATGCATGTGCAGGGCTGTGGGCATGACCAGAAAACTCTAAAGATATTTTTTTAAGATGCTAATTATTACCCTAGGGTAACCATAGAGAAAATAACTGAGGTAGGGAACGGTGGCTCAAGCCTGTAATCCCAGCACTTTGGGAGGCTGAGGCAGGTGGATCACTTGAGGTCAAGAGTTTGAGATCAGCCTGGCCAACATGGTGAAACCCCATCTTCACTAAAAATACAAAAATTAGCTAGATGTGGTGGCACATGCCTGTAGTCCCAGCTACTGAGGAGGCTGAAGCAGTAGAATCTCTTGAACCGGGGGGGGAAGAAGTTGCAGTGAGCCAAAATCGCACCACTGCACTCCAGCCTGGGTGATAAAGTGAGACTCTGTCTCAGAAAAAAAAAATAAAAAGAAAATAACTGAAAGAAATAGGAAGAAATACAGGACAAGAAATAACAAGGAAATTAAAATAGTATACAAGAAAATATCTAACACAAATGAATGCAGTAGTAGAGAAATAGAAAAACAAAAAGATATAAGCTATTAATATAGAGAAAAAAATAGCAAAATTGCAGATATAAATCCTACCTTACCTGTAATTAAATGTAAATGTATTAAACACTCTAGTTAAAAGACAAACATTGAAGAATGGAGAGGAAAGAAAATGTTTATACTACATGCCGTCTACAAGAGACATACTTTAGATTCAAAGAGACAAATAGACTAAAAATATAGACCATGTTGACAGCAACCAAAGGCAGCTAGAGTGGCTATATTAATATCAGACAAAAAGACCAAAATGAATGACATTTTATAATGATAATAGACTCAATCCATCAGAAAGGCATAATTATTTTTTTTTCTTGGTGCCGTGACTTGGCATAATTATAAACATATAGGCAGCACCTAATAAAGCCCTCAAATACATGTAGAAAAAGCTGACAGAATGGAAGGAAGAAACAGACAACTCAACAGTAAGTAGAGATTTTAATAACACACTTTCAATAATGGATAGAAGAACTAGACATAAGAACAACATGCAAATAAAAAATTATAATTAAACCTAAAAGATATTCATAGACTCCACCAAACGACAACAGAATACACATTCTTCTCAAGTGTACATGGAACATCCTTCAGAATAGACCGTATATTGGGACACCAAACAAATCTCAGCAAATGTATAAAGAATAAAGTCATACAAAGTATGTTTTCCCACCACAACATGAAATTAGAAATCAGTAACAGAAGGAAATTTGAAAAATTTATAAATATGTGGAAATTAACATACTTCTAAATAACCAATAGACTGAAGAAGAACCACAAAGGATATTAGAAAGTACTTTGAGATGCATGAAAATAAACACAGCATGTCAAAATATATAAAATAGAGTAGACACAATAATCAGAGGAAAATTTATGGCTGTAAATGCTTATATTAAAAAAGAAAAAAAAATCTCAATAACTTAATAGTCCACCTAAGACACTAGAAAAAAAAGATCAAAGGAAACCCAAAGTGAACAGAGGAAAGGAAATAATAAAGATGAGAGCAAAAATAAATGACAAAGAATAGAAAAAAATCAATAAAACCAAAAGTCAATTCTTTTAAAATTTTTTGTTAATGACAGATCTTTGACTAGGCTGATCAATAATAAAAAAAAAATTCTCAGGAATTAAAGTGGACACTACTACCAACTTTATGGAAATTATAAAAAGGATTATAAAAGAATACTATGAACAACTGTATAACAACAAATTAGTTAATTTAGATGAAATGGACAAATTCCAAGAAAGACAAAAACTACCAAAACTGCCCAAGAAGAAATAAAAAATCTAAATAAACCTATAACAACTAACGATAATTGAATTAGGAATTTAAAAAAAAAAACCCTCCTTACAAAGGAAAGTCTAGATTTAGAAGTCTTCACCAGTGAATTTCATCAAATGCTTAAAGAAAAATTAACACTAATCCTTCACAAACTGTTTCAAGAAATAGAAGAGGAAGAAATAATTCCCAACTCACCCTGTGAGGGATCAAGAAATGAAAAGACAACCCATGGGCTGGGAGAAAATATTTGCAAATTGTATATCTGATAAGAGACTTGTATCCAGAATATATAAATAATTTTTACACCTCAAAATTCAAAAGACAGACAACCCAAATTAAAAAATGGACAAGTGAATAGATATTTCTCCAAAGACACCCAAAGGGCCAGAGCACATGAAATGATGCTCAATATCTGTAGTCATTAGGAAAATGCAAATCAAAGCCACAATGAGATACAGTTTCACTCCCACTAGGGTGGCTGAAATTAAAAAAGACACCAGTGCTGGTGAAGATGGGAGACACTGGAACCCTTATGCATTGCTAATGGGAATGAAAAATAGTGTAGTAACTTTGAAAAACAGCCTAGCAGTTCCCTAAAAGTTTAAACATAGATTTATGGTATGACTGTAATTTTGCTCCTAGGGCTACCCAAGAGAACTGAAAACACTTCTTCACATAAAAATTTGTTCATGAATGTTCACAGCATCATTATTCACAATAACCATAAAGTGGAAACAATTGAAATGTCCATCAACCGATGAATGAATAAACAAATGTGACATATCAGTACAACAAAATATTATTCAGCCATAAAAAATAATGAAGTGCTGATACATATGACAACATGGATGAACCTCGAAAACATGATGCTAAGTGAAAGAATCCAGACACAAAAGGATAAATACTGTATGATTCCATTTATATCAAATATCCAGAATAGGCAAATCCATAGAGACAGAAAGAAAGCAGATTAGTGGTTTCCAGGGTTGGAGTGAGGTTGGGTAATGAGGAGTGACTGCTGATGGGTGCAGGCTTTCTTTTAGGGGCCATGAAAATGTTCTGAAATTAGATAGTAGGGATGGTTACACAACTGTATGAATATAATGAAAACTAAATTGCACACTTCAAAGGCTGAATTTTATGGTGTGTGATTATACCTCAATAAAGCTGTTAGTAAGTACTTCCAGATCCAGTTCAATTCAGGAAACTTCTCAATAAAATGTTTGAATAGTCAGCCTCTGTTTGAATACTTCTAAAGGCAACATGCTCACTCTTACATAGAGCGGACTATTCTGTTTGTGGCTGTTTGGATTGTTTTTTCTAACCACTGAATTCCCCAACACCTTCCACCATGCCTGACACATTGGAAGGGCTCCCATAGTGTGATAAAATGTTGGATTGACATTTCACAGTGACATTTTTAACGGAAAAAAGCAAGTAACAGAACAGTATATTATGTAATAGAAATTTTATTTTGATTATGTAACTAAAACATGTGTATATCATATTTAATATACCTAATATTTAAGATAGAAAATATGTATCATATATAATCTTTAATATGCATGAACTATTCCTTGATAGATATTTAAAAATCCTTAAGCAGTTACTTCAGGAAAGTATCAAGGGAAGGGAAGTTAGGAGACCTTTATTTTTCACCCTATCACCTTCAATACTGGTGTAATCCGTTTCTTTTCTTCTCTTTTCTTTTCTTTCTTTTTTTTTTTTTTTTTTTAAAGACAGAGTCTTGCTCTGTCGCCCAGGCTGGAGTGCAGTGGCACGACCTCAGCTTGCTGCCACCTCCACCTCCCAGGTTCAAGTGATTCTCCTGCCTCAGCCTCCCAAGTAGCTGGGATTACAGAAACCCACCACCATGCCTGGCTAGTTTTTTTTTTTTTTTTTAGTTTTTTTTTAGTAGAGACAGGGTTTCACCATGTTGGCTAGGCTGGTTGTAAACACCTGAACTGATTCCTCCGCCTCAGCCTAGTTAAAAAGTGTAACGCTCTTTAAACTTAAGCAACTCCATAATTTTAGGAAAAAACAGGTTCCTCATTTGGGTGCTAAACTCTGATACTCTACTTCACCATATGAGATTTGGTTTTTTATCAATGGAGAATCCTTAGAAAGGAGGCATTGTGTTCTCTGGCTAATACTATGTAAGCCGGTATTCTCAAAAGACTGTTGGAGTGGACATCTGGGGTTCAACTCATGGCACTCTGACTATTGTGCTTGTCACTAAAGACTGAAGAGACTGCCTCCAAGCTGCAAACACCTTTCCTTACCTGAGCCATAAGCGAAGGAGCCATGGAGTCCTCCACACAAAGCTCCTCCATTCTCCATTGTCATCATCAGTGGCCACGTCAGCATACAGCTTCAGCCCAAGGGCTGTGAACCAGTAGACTAAGTTACTCACTAACGACTTGGCTTCCCCAAGCACACACGCACTGTATGTCTCCTCTGTGCCAAGCTCTGGGCTAGACACAATGTCTGCCCACAAGACCTTCTGAACATACTACAAAGTCTTTTAAACCCTAAAAGCTTACATCTCTGATTTCAAAGGCACCCTAGAAGGCCCACAACTTTAAGAATCTGCACCAAAAATTCAATACACTTTGGAGGCAGCAAGAATTCTAGTATGAATATCCAGTGACAGAGTAGCATAGCTGGCGGGTCCCAGACTCAACATTTTACAGCTAGAAGGTACCTGATCCAACTTATCTTTATAGACAGAAGGTGACCAAGAGGAAAAGTGACTGATTTAAGGACACATTATTTGGTCAGGGCAGGATCAAGTTATCTGACTCCTAATCCAGTTTTGGTTGCTCTTCTTCCAGCTCTGTGGCTCCTGACTCCCTCCGGTAACTCCTTGGGCCCTCTGTAGACCCACCCCTGACCTCCTCTCCATCACCCCCTTGTAGTATGTTCACCCCCCATCACATCAGGACAGTGATTATGCATCCCATCTTAACTAAAGCCTCTATGGTTCATGCTGACAGCATCCAGGGCCTTCTCTCTGGCTTCCCCCTTAATATTTCAGTGGGTTTAGGCATCTGGAGTGGGGAGCTGGTGAGTAAAGGATGGCAGTGGGGTAGGCGATATCTGGGAGTATTTAAGACTGAGCTTGCCAATAGTCTGACACATATTTGGCACTCTTGCTCCTGTCCCCTAGAATCCAACTTTTCCAGAGCCCAGTCCTATGATACTTCACTATGAGCATATGACTATGTCATCTCAATAGTTAATTCAAGCCTGCCTTCTGGATCTTCTCCAGAAGCATCCAGACTCCTAGGGCGTCCTAGAATGAAAGCAGGGTGGAACTGGGGCGTCCTGACTCCTTACCTGCTGCGTGGATCCAAAATTCCCTCCCCGGGAGTGAAGGCAAAGACAGCAGGAGGTTTGAAGGATACCTGATTCTTGTAAGAGAGGGAAGGAATGAGGGAGTGGGAGAGGGAGATAGACTGGAGGAGAAAGAGAAGGCGGGGTGGAATTCATTATCTGATTATTCCTTATCTGATTGTCCAGGTGCACACAGTTACCATGCTGCTTAGCAAAGCCAAAAAAAAAAAAAAAAAGTCATTTAATTAGCCTCTCCTCAACCACCTCTCTCTCTGCTTAACAGTAGCAATTTTAGAAGCTATTCTGAATGCTCTATTTTAGAAGCCATTTATAATTATGAATGCAATACTGCAAGGCAAATCTGTTGCAAAGTGAACTGAAGATCTTGCAACCCATGCAGGATTTAATGGAATCAATTTAAGAATTGTTATAGAGCAGAACTTCAGTCTGCCTAGTGGCAAATGAGGGTGAAGCAGCATTAGACCAGTGAAGAAACAAAAAAGAAAAAATCAACAGAAGATGGCAAAATCTCCAAGCGATAATAATGTGAATACTAAAGCATTAAAGGAGGCATTTGGGTTAAATGGTTAAGTTTTTATTTATTTTTACAAAAATGAGGATTTTTAAGGTAGTGCTGAAAAGTCAATCACAAAACAAAGGAATGCCCCATTGCTCTGTGATATAATTTTGTCAGCATAATTAAGCCGAAAAGTCAATACTCCTATTATCCCATGTTTATTCTAAGACTTAATGCATAGTTGAAATTATAATGTAAATATTCTTAACTAAAAGGTGAAAATACACTTTATTTCATAATCTACAATTTCATTTTAAAGGTAAGTTCCCAACCAAACTTTTTTTTTAACCATGAAATTTTACACCCCTGCTTTCAGTGGGGAGTGTCCTTTCTTTACAACCCATTCCCCTCAGGTAATGAAGACCTCCTGCAGGCTCCTCTGTCCTTGGTATAATTGCCACTTCTCTGAATTATGCACCCTCAGTCATGATCCCATGATAGGTGGTTATGGAAACACACAAGTAATAGCGACACAGTTAACATTACTGAGCCTTATCTACATATCAAGCACAGTTCTGAGTGTTTTATGAACATTAACTTATTTATTCCTCACAATAACACTATAAGATAGATGCCATGACTATCCTCCTTTGGCTGAGGAGGAAGCTGGGGCATGGAGAAATTAAATAGTTTGCCCAAGGCCACACCACTAGTAAGTGATGGATGCACTGTGGTGGCTGCAGAGCCCTTGCTCTTTTGCACAATGCCCCGCCTATACCATGTACATTTGGACTTGGCTTCCTGTGGGAAAGAACACTGTTTCTCCTTAAGGAAGGAAAGCTGCTTCTAAGACAGTTCCTGAGCCTGACTCACCTTGCAGTGTTTAGGTTCCGATAGAGCTGCCCCAGAGACTCCAGCAGCCTCCCTTCCATTTCCCGGTCCCTGAGTTGCTGAGCCAGGGCCAGCCAATGCTCATGGTAGGTGATGCATGCTTCAGGATTTGGGGACACGGAGCTGTAGAAATGGCAGAGGGACTTGGTGACCTGAAGCTGACCTGAACACAAAGCAGGGGCATGAATGAGATGACGTGAGACAGGACATGGACAAAACGTGCTCCAACCCTTTTCTCTATAGCTTCCCAGCAGCACAAGACATACTCACTCTTTAGGTGTCGATGCCTTAAGCCAAACAGCAATGCCACTTCATAGCAAAGGAGGCCATGCATCAGCTGGCGTCCAGACACCAGAACTTCAGCCAACCAGAGAAACACCTGTACTAATTCCATGTCCGTCTCCTTGCTGCCTTGGAGTTCACAATAGAGTCGTACAGCCTGCAGGAGATAGTTTCTGGCTGGATGCTGAGCCCAGCACTTCAGGCTCAGGTGGCCAAGATTGGCCATAGCCACTGCCTGGTTACGCACGTCTCCCACCTCCTGAGCTCTGTTCAAGGCCCGAAGATAGCTCTTGGCTGCCCTGTTCACCCGGCCTTCACCTTGGAGTGCAAGTCCCAGGAGGTTATGGACAACTCCCTTTTGAGTGGCACTCTCTGTCTCTTTCAGGGAGTGTAGCAGTGGCTCAAGCACGTCCAAAGCCTTCTTGGCCTGGCTGGCTAAGAGATAGGCCCATGCCAGGCAGAGGGAAGACTCAAAGGATTCCTGCTCACCCAGCAGCTGCCCTAGCACCAATGCCTGGCTCAGGTAGTGGATGGCACCATCAGGAGACCTGTGCTGGAGGTACACTTTTGACAGGATGAGACACAGGGCCCTCTGGGTGCTCCGGTCTGCTAGTTCCTCACAGGCAGCCAGGGCCTGTCTGAGCATGGGGCAGGCCAAGGTGGAAACTTCACCCCAGCCTGGGGAGGGAACGCCAAGGAGCTTGGTTGTGTTCTGGAGGACCAGGTGGGCCTGCCAAATAGGAAGAGACATCCCTTGGACACTCTGGATACCATGTTGCTGGACAGAGGCCACTACAAGGTGTGGAAGATATTTCTTGTCATACAGAAAACTCAAAACACTAGTCACAGCCTCAGAGGCAGGAGGGTGTCCAGAGAGGAGCTGCAGGCGCTCAGCAAAGGGCAGGACTTCCTCATGCCGGCCTAGGCTCAGGAGCAAGCGTATGGCCAGAAAGCAGGCCCTGGCCTCCAGCGGGCTACTGCCCACCACAATCCCCTGGCGCAGCACGTAGGCCACCACGTCAAGTTCATTCTTGGCACTAGACTCACGGTCAGGCAGGCAGGCCAGCAGGGCACCTGCCTTTTCCAACAGGGTGGAGCCTTTATGTCTCAGCCTCTGCTTCAGGTAGATGGCAGCCAAATTGATGTACAGAGTGGCCACCAAGGATAGGTCCTCAAATGCCCCATTGAGAATGTGGATAGCCTCTTCAAAGTATACCCTGGCCTGAGAGAGTTTGACCTTCCTGATGCTCACCCGGCCCAGAAGGAAGCAGAGCCGGGCATGGGCCCAGGTCCTGTGGCTCTTTTTGGCCCACTTTCTTGATGCCTCCAGGTAGGCCACAAACTCATCCTCCTCAGAGAAGCTATAAAAGGAAGAAGTGAGGAAAGAGAAGGAGAAGTCATAGAGACTCTTAAAGTGGTCAGCGTAACCTTCATGATCCAGAAAAGCCAATATGGGGGCGAAGTTCTCAGCTTCCTCTTCCTGACCAGTGCTTAGGTCCATGAGCAGTTCCGGGTCATCAAGGTCATCAGGCTCTGGCAGTTGATAGCTATCTGAGGCTGCCGAGAGGAGCTCCTCCTCCAGGCTGGAGTCCTCAGAGCTGCTGGACTGTTGGAAACCCACGGCCTGACGGTCCTCCCAGGCTTTGCCAGGCCTGGCCTCCTTGAAGCCTTTGAGCTGGGACGCTGTAAAGACAGGCAAAGTTGAGCAACCCTGGGCACCTGAACCTAAGGTGCCCACTCTTGGCAAGAGGACACGAGTGCTGTCCTCAAGGATGAAGGTCAGGTTCAGCATGATTGCTACTCACCACTCAGATCATTTGGAGGATTCCGGATAGATTCAAACCCACCTAAGTAGAGATGAAGAACAAACCTGGTGTTAGATCAGGATGGGCCACCATGCCCATGCCTCCAGGTGTACCCCAGACCAATGGCCCCTTAGGAGACTTGGCATTGAAGACCATCAGTCATCATTAAGGAACAGGGCAGAATTCTCCTTTCACCATCATCTTAAGAGCTGCAAGGGCCTAATCACCTTGTTTAATCCATACACTTTACGGCTGGGAACCGAGGTACATGTGAAACTCAGAGTCAGAGAAGAAAAGCTGCAAACATAGGCTCTGTGCCAAGGGGTGTGGGTACTTCAGGTAGAACAGCGGGGAGCTGCGGGGCTTGTGATAGAATCTGAAGACCAGAGAGATGTGGCTCCCAAATCTCTCAGTGGGAGCCAGGACACAACTCCCAGCACAGGGCACATGGGAGCACGAAGTGCTGCCTCCCACTTCCAAATGTATCACATCCTTCCTTCTTCCCTCCTCCATTCATTCATCATTTATCCACTCGGCAGACATTGGTTCCATGTGTCCACTGGGCTGGACACTGTGTTTGTAAAAGTGGCAGGGACAAGGGGCCAGAAGCAAAGGGTGAATAAAAAGGAGCAAAGATGCGTCCGAGAATGAAGCAGAGGATGGGAGAATCTAGAGTACAGTTTTAGACATTTGGGGTTTGAGGTAGCAGCAGGAGCTCTAGGCAGAGAATGAAGTAGGTCTGGAGCCCAGGAGAAAAACTGAGGCTTTGCAAACACAGTTTTGTGACCCACAGCAGGTCACTAATTGCTGACCAGAGTCCCAGGACTAAATGTAATCACGCAGGTGAGGCATTAGGGGGAAAATAAAAACAGTAGGGGAGCAAGGGAGGGGAGAGTTTGTTAATAAGCCTGAGCAACTCACTGGCAAGCAGTAGCCATTGAGGGAGACTGAAAAGGCACAGTCAGAGAGAAAACGGAGTTACAGAGGCCAAGGTGACTTAAAACATAGCCACCTAATCCCATCAAAGTGCAACCAGACTAGGTAAGAACCAAGTAGATAGCTGGGGTTTGGCAGTGAAAAAGTGACCGCTGTTGGCTAAAGGAACCACAGAGGAACTGTAGATGTGAAGGCCAGATTCACATTCCACAGGATGGCAGCTGCTCGAGGGAAGATTCTACCTCTTCTTAGCAGAGAAGCAGCAACTGTCTGTACCACCACTCTGAGTTCTCCAGTGAACTCTGAGGACCAGCAAGCCCCTTGCCAAGTCAAACCTTTTCCTGCTGTTCTCCAAGGAGGGCTTCTCCAGAGATTTTCATTGCAGATACTCCAGATCTACAACCTCCAGAGGGTAGAAAGCCCTGCAGCTAAAGATGGGAGAGCTACAGAGCTTGGCTAAGGACAGCTGTTCACATGCCCTGGCCTCTCTGATGTGGAGGGGCCAGTGCCCATCTTGGGCCACCTCTCCTCTCCCAGCCAGGACACTGAGAGCACAAATGGCACACAAGTTACAAAATGGTATCCCTTCTGGGAGGGAGAATTACAGAGGGGCATCCTTCTCTAGGGTATAGGCCTTGGGAGCGCTAAAATTTACCAACAAGCTGTCCCCCTGCTGCTTGCCTTGGTGCTGGGGCAGCCTGTGCAACCATAAGGCACAGACTACACCCCACAGAGATGCACTGCTGATCTTTTGAGTGAGAGGCAAGTGCTGTCTGGGGCCTCCTCTTGCGTCCTCCCCACCACTGGATCAATAGCTGGTGGAAATCGTGATCCAAGTCTGTCCCCAGGCCTTCTCCTCAAGGAACACTGCTAGTGCACCTCAATTTTCAGACATCAGGCTCCCACCTCCTGGGCACTGCCTACTGCTCCAGCTTCCTGCTCAACCTCATAAAGCAGTGTGATCTGCTTGTGGCTTGTGCCAAGAAAGCTCTGCCAGGGCAGGGTGCCGAGGCCTGAGGCAGGTGCTTTCACAAATGCTCCTTATGCATAGACAAAGCTCTCAACTCCCGACTCTGCTCCTAGGAGATGGCCAGAGGGCCCCTTCTGCAGAATCTCTGGCTGTATCCATAAAATATGGATCATCTAATCTGGCTACACAGGAGCGGACACGTCGCCATCAATAAAGAGATGGGAGAAACAAAAATTCTTCCTCACGTCACCATCAATGAGAAAATGTACACCCTGACACAGAGCACTGGGCCTTTCTCAGAATAAGGGAAGTGAGAATGATTCATTCAGTCAGTCAGTCCCTCAGACACTGCTGAAAACTAGTCAGTTTGTCAGAGGAATCTTTCACAACTGTTGAGATCTGATTCCACGACACAGGAGACACCCAAGACTAACACACTCAACAACTCAATATCATTTTGTGTCAGGAGCAGTGTGGTAAAGTGGATTGCTCTGGCTAGCAGTTCTTATCCTAGCTAATTCCTTTGGGCCTCATTTCTCAGTCTGTAATGTGAGATGAGGAATGATCTCTTAAGGCCTTTTCAGCTGTAATAGTTACAGCCCCACCCATGTCATTGGGGGCCTACTTCAGCCCTAGAACGTACCTCAGCCAGGACTCAGGAAGTTCTCCTTCCCTAAGATAGGAGGGAGGGCCCAGTACAGCCAACCACCCATAGTACAGGTGAATTGGTTTCATCATGTCTCAGAGTTCCCCTGCAACCCCAGAATTACCTGAAATCTAAAGTGAAATGCTACTAATTAAATATGATTCGGGTCATCAACAGAATAGTGGCCATGCCCACGCAGATTTATGAATGGGATTAGAATTTAGGGGTATTCCATTCCTGGTTAGGGACGCTGTCTTATCCTTAAGGACCCCAGGATTTTGAAGGGGTCTGAGGACCAACACTCACTGAGCCGGTAGACAGATGTGATGTCAGTGTGAGCAAGAGTGTGGAGGAAGCTGGAACACTCAGCCTGCTTATCACTTCCCAGGGCCAACAGGGAGCATCTCTCCTCATCACTGAGAAAGGCAGAGTTCCTGCTCCTGCATTGGGGCAAAAGACATAGAGACAGATCAGTGCAAGGCGTCAGACTCTATCTCCTCTTCTCTCCACACTAGGATGTGGTGGAGGATGCAGAAAAGCCATCAACCCCTCTGCCCATAGATGAAATTGGATTCCTCCTCTCACCATTGCATACTATATACCACCAAGAAAGAAGAGCTATTAGCACATCATGCTGGGAGAACTGAGGGGTGTGGTTGTCCAGTAGGTCAAAGTGGGGATGAAAACACCCCTCCTCTTAAAACCCCATCTCCCAAGAAAAACAAAGCCCTTCTCTCAACCTCCACTCATTCTTTGAGACCACATGGTACCCATTTTTAATGGAAGAAAGAGGAGTGGATTGCCCTAAATGCAAGGGTTGAAAAGGGACCAGTAAAAGGAGTTTATTTGTCTTTAGGGTATTTCAAGAAAAAGTGAAGGACAAGAGACACAATCTAGAGGAACAATGAAGAAAGTCTGACCACAGTCAGAGGAATCTTTCACCGTTAAGATCTGATTCCATGGCGTAGAACAAGAGTTTAGGCAACATGAAGAGGATTGGAATTGCTAAGGGAAAGAAGTGGGTAAAAGGAAGATCGGAGGAGCCGAAATAAATGATCATAAACAACAGAGATCTTGATACTTATGCTGTTGTATAAGCTAATTGTTAAGCCTAATTTTCTTACTAGAGATTTGCCATAGAATTAAATAATATAAAAACTAGAAGTGCCTTAGAAGCTACTGAATTGTATCTATCCGAACAATTTTTTAGGCCGCTTTTAGTTCTCGATAGAGAATGTCTTAATGTCAGAATCGTTTTTAAAAAAAAATTAACTTGGAAGCCCAAGAGTTAATAATAGCTAATACTTTGGTAGAAAGTGGTATGACAAACCAGACACTGTTATTTTATTTAATCCACACATTTGCCATATGAGGCAGGTACTGCTCTTATCCTTTTTACAGATGAATAAACTAAGGCACAGCAAAGTGAAGTTGGTGGTTAGGAACTGGTAGAACAGGACGTAAGAACTTCTGTAGTTAAAGCAGTGTTCCAGGAGGGGACAGGATGGGGTGCTGTAATCAGCCATTATCATTCGTCCTCATAACTCAGGTAAATGCAGTTTGAAAGCCAGTGATGAGAAAAGTACTCATAGCACCACACTTACTGGGCCCTCGTCTCCCTGGGCTTATCTCCAGGTTCCCTCCAGCACCACGGAAGCTTCTAATCTTAAAACAGCATGTAATTGAAATTTATGACTAAATTCAGATGGGATAAAATATACGTATATAATATATGATCCCACGTTTTATAGATCTCTTAAATTTTATAATGTGTTCCTAAATGTACTATTTCATTTGCTGTTTATGACAACTTTGCGATGCAGGTATTTCTAATCTATGTTTGTATATTATCAAAGGGGTTCAGAAAGATTCAATGACACACTCAGAATTGCACAGCTAGAAAGTGGTAAAGCTGAAACTAAAACTGAGGTCTTCTACCTCTGTGTGCACTGCGTCACAGCACCTACTAACGTCCTGAGTTCCGGGAAAACTTAGAGAACTTGGAATTTAGAGAAAGGCCAAGAAGTTTGACAAATTGCATTAGAAATTTCCAAACATGAAAATTGGATTAGAAGAGCATGGCAAAGCTTCTGGCAATATGGCAGGTTGAAGGACTCCAAAAGGGCCACTCTCCCCCATATTTACAGAAAAATCCAGATAAAATGTAACAAAGATGAATATATTAGTACCTTCTTTAAAGAAAGAAAGGGACATCACTGGAAGCAAGTAACAAAACCAAAAAGCAAACCCAGATTGGCAGGTGAGAGCAGATGGCCCAGAGCCCTGGTGGTTTCATCTGGGACTTTGGCCCTCAGAACTGGAACTGAACTTCTCATACCCACCCCAAGGACAGAAGATGTGATTTTAGACTTGCCTGAAGCAGGGAACCAAATTAAACCCCCTACATAAATCCTAGAGTCTGAAAGGATTCAACCGCTGTAAAGAGCAGATTGGAAAATTTCTTCCTACCTGCGAGAACACACTTTTCATCTATTTGAGTTCCTGGAAAACATCAAACACCTAGGCTTATACCATTAGGACATGTGGAATCTGAATTTACACTACCTGGTATTGGTACCACGTTCCAAGAATTAAGATTTAAAAAAACAGTCCTAGATCTTTACTCCCTAAGGTTCCAGAAGCAAATGCAAAATCTAGTCAGCAAGGAGGTTTTCTTCAGTCCAGGATCGATACAAAGCCCAACTTTTAAAAGGTTGAAAATTAGTTCATGCAACAAAAAATACAAGCCATGCAAAAAAATGAACTATTCACAAAGAGAGCCAGCAGATGCATAAATAACTATATATATACTACAAAAAATGAGAAATGACAATAATCTAAAGAATAATTTAAAAGGTGAAATAAGAAAAAATAGAAGTTACAATGAAAAGATTGAACACTGTGAAAAGAAACAGCTATATGTGAAAAATAGCAAAATACAAATCCTAGAAAATGGAAAATAAAGGCACAGAAATGAAGAACTACATGGGTGGATTAAACAGCAAGTTTAGTCATAGCAGAGGTAAGCATTCAGAGATGAAACTGAAGATTATGTTAAGAAAATCAATCTGAATGTAGCCTGCTGTGACAAAAAGATAAAAAATATAAAAGAACTGATTAAGCGAGAATGAGGATAGAATAAGTCCAACATACCTCTAACAGGAATTCCAGAAGAGAGTATAAAAAGAATGAGAGAGAGGCAATAGTCAAAGGAAGAAGGACTGAGAATTTTCCAGAATTGAAGAAAGACATGAGTCTTCATATTGAAGTGGCACACCAAGTCCTGAGCAAAATAAATAAAAATAATATCATTTTTAACATGATGTCCATTTCATTGGGGTTACAGGTCTTTTTAAGTAGTCTACTTCTCCTACTTCTCCATTCTTGGTTCAATTACTATTGACTGTTCAACTTCATGGAATGAAAGAATTAAATATAAAAGATAAGAACATAAATTAATGAAATAAAGACAAAGAAAGTAGAAGCAAATAAGGCAAATGCTGTCATTAATGAAATATTATTTAAAAAACAAAAATCAATAAAGATGTTCAACAGAAGAAAAATCGATTCTCTGAAAAGACTAACAAAATGGACAAGTCCCCGGCAACATGGATTTGCAATTTTATATTAAGAGTTATTTTTTCCTGCAAACTTTGAAGATGTTATGCTATAACTAGCTACATTATCATTCAAGAGTATATTTTAAGTATTATATCTTTAAGACAGACCAAGACGCAGGACTGAGAATATTTATAACCCACAGATCTTCACTGAAATAGCTACTAAAATAGATACTCTATGAAGAAGGAAGTGAACAACTTGCTATCAATATGTTATAAAATATATTACATGTAGACACATCATGCAAAGAAATGGCTATGAGACCAATGGAAAAATTATTAGTTGCAAAAATAGATACCATAATAAATTGAATCATAAAGACACAAGCAATATGAAGAATAAAAAAGGGGATGTAACAAAAGAATGTTTTCTAACTGTAATACTATAAAATACTGGCTTTTTTCCTATGTTCTTTTTCCTGGGTTTGAGTACATTAATTTATCCATTTACTTATTTTTCAATGTAGGCACTTAAATATACACGTATACTTTAGGGAGTAATATACAAGCACAAAAAGAGAAGCTACACAGAGAAGATGGAGACTTCAGCAAAGGCTGAGTCCGTCTTCTCAGACTCTGACACCCAGCTGAAGAGTGACACCCAGTGGCCAGACCAAAGGCAGAGTGCCAAGACTTCAACTCCCGGGCTGCTCCTCGTGTGGAGCTGGGTCATTCCTCCGAATTCAAAACCCATCCCTCAATTGCTGTGATTCAAGGAGCTCTGATATCTGGAGAGTGCTTCGGGGGATATGCAAGGAGCAGGTCCCTCTCCTCTCCTTGTGGCATCCCTCCCTGTTTTCTGGTTCATTTTCCCCTTCTGTACCAAATGTGCAATCACTGGTGCATTGGGTCCCACAGCTGACCAGGCGCAGGAAAATGTCTTAGGCAACTTCACACAGCACAGGGGATGCTGCTCTTCAGTGTGAGAGGACCCCTTACTACTAAGCCAGTGAAAATGTGATGACTGAATAAATTCAGTTGTGCTGAGTTGGTCATTTGAGGTAAATTAGTGTGAGGCGCAGAAGTCCAAATATAAGTCATGAAAATGACACCTGCCCCAATATCCTATTAAAACTGCCTCTCAAGATCAGCACCCACAACAATGGCAACAACACAAACAACAACAATAAGTGCTAGTGCCTGTGGATCACACACACACACACACACACACACACACACAGACTGTGCCAGGCACCATTCTAACAGCTTTGTGTGTATTATTAACTCATTTAAAGTCATGGCAATCCTAGGCAAGTGCTAACATTCTACACATTGTACAGATGAGAAAACTGAGGCATGGAGAAATAGATGAATGCGTCCAAAGTCGCAGAGCTAATAGACCAATGGAGGCACAAGCTGCACTCACATAGTCACAAATGCCTTTTGGACAGCCTGACTCTGGAACTCTGTAAGCCATTCAGCTACTGTGTCTCTGGATGACCTCCCAATGGCTGGTCCCAAAGGCCTTTCCTCAGTTGGCCCTGCTGTGCGTCTCTGAGGACAGCACAGGTGTCAGCCCTGCCTCTCACATAGTTTGTTTCTTCCTCTGTGGCTCCTCTGTCTCCTCTCTGCATTCTCACTTCCCCTGCTCTGTAAGTGGAGGCATCCTCCAGGGTTCTTCCCCCATCCCTGTATTCCATTCTGTTTATTCTTTCTCTCTTTCACTGGAGCTTCTCACCAGATGCATTGGATTTAACGTCAGGATTTAAAATCACCAGGACAGTTAACCAGAGCTCATTGGATTTGATGTCAGGATTCTAAGGTTCCAGAGGGAAGGCCTTGGGTTCAGCCCCTTTACCCCTGGGGTCCTCACTTTCCCTGCAGTAACATGAAGGGTGGTTCAGAGTAATGCTCTCACCTTGACTGACCAGCATCTACACCTGGGGAGCTTTTATCTATACCATTGCCCAGCCCCAACCCAAACCAGTTACATGATTGCCTCTGGAGGCAGAACAGAGGTATCCGTATTTGTAAAGCTCCTGGAATCTTTGACTTCCTGTCCATTGGTCCTCAGCAGTGGCTTCTTCTCTCCATTCTCACCCTTATCTAAGTGCCACCCTGGTCTCCTGTCTTCAGATTCCCCCTGATGGTGCGTGCCTTCCCCAAAGCCAGGTTTCGCTTTCTAGAGAAAAGGTCCAGTCATATAATATGTCACGCTTGCTCAGAGACATGCATTGGCTCCCTATTCTTTACCAGGTTAAGGGACAGGGCCTTGACACAGGCATTCCCAGGTTTCCATATCAGGGACCCATCTTTGCTGCACCAGTGCCCTTCTGGCAACTTCCCTCCCAACTACATGGGTCATTCTTCAAGCATTGACTCACTCTGCTACCTATGACCTCTTTTCCCGTCAATATCTGTTGAAATATTTTACATTGTGCAAAGCTTAATTCGTGTCACCTTCTTCATGAAGTTCTCTTGATATCCTTTTCTTCCTTACAAATCCTTATCATTCTCCATACCTCTCCAGGAGCTCAGTGAGTGATCTTCCTTGTTTATACTTATTTGGACTCCCACATTTCCACATAGGGAAAACAGTCTTCTGTCTCCTCTCCCCATGAAGGACAGGGCTTACAGGGAGCTTCTGCTCCTTGGTCTGCTCTCTTCATTGGCTATTTCCCACAAGAGAAAGAATTTCAGTCTCTGTTCAGATCCTTAGACATTTCTTGGCCACATTTTCCCAGTGTGGGGAGCTGTGTTGTCTCAGTGTGGGGAGCCAGCTCTCCCTTTCCCCATCTGCTTCCTGCACCCAGGCTTTCTGCTATTTCCTATCCCCATGCAGGAAGCCCACTCCAAAAAGAGGAGCCAGTACCCCACACCTCTGCCCTTCCTTGACAGGGTGGATGCAGCAGGCTAGTCACCTTCTCCTGATTGACCAAGCAGATGAGTCTGCTCCTCACAACCAGCCTTTCTGGATTCAAGGCAGAAAAAGAGTAAGAGAAGCACTCTGCCTTCCTAGCCAGTGGTGACGTCACACATTGGCATTCGGCTTGAAAGCTGAATGAGTGAAGACCTACATGGGACCTACCTCCTAGCCCTACGTGGGATCAGCATGCTGCCAATCCAAGTACCAAAGCTGCACCCTCAGTGCCTAACAGCACATCCTTTGTCTTGGAGTTTTGCTTCTTTCCTTGCACAGAGGAAGTCCTCAGTGACCACCTGTTAAAATAAACTGAACTGATGCATTCTCTCCTTTCTATATCAACCTTTGTGTCAGAATGTGCTTTTCTGGCTCCATGTTACCAGGAAACCCTTGAAGCTCAACTGCAAATCTGCTTAAAGAGGGGAGGGACCCCTGGGAAAGGCAGCCCAGCTCCAGGACATGCTCACTGCCATACTCACATTGGGGAATAAGAATCAGGATCTATGTTTCTGGTGGGGACAAAGCCCACTTGCCCTGAACTCGTCAACTTTCCAATGAACCACTGAAGCCCAGGTATGACAAAGCCAACGATCTCAATGCTTTCTCCCTGGTAGAAACTCAGCTCATCCTTTTCTTCTGGCTCATAATCCTTCAAGGCCTTACAGCGTCCTCTGCCTGTGGAAAATAGCACACAGATCAGCTACAGAAAGCGTGAACAGCTGAGCCTCCCACCACCTTCCAATGCAATAGAAAATGAGGGGTTCCCAGACTTTAGAATGTCAAGGACCAGTAACATTCCACCACCCTCCCCATCCAAAAATTGGCAGGAATGACTCAGTTGGCTTTTCATTTTGCCAAACTAGAACATATTTTTAAAAGAATTACAATCCACTTTCACCAAAGAAAAGATGTTTTAACAAACATAAAAATAAGATATTCTCAGATATTGGACATGTCTTAAAAATGAATAAATGTAGCTTATGGGAAACAGGAAGGCTAACTGTATTGTCCTGGTTTGTCCAATTTTGCCACTGTCATATAAATGCTTTGTCGTGGTTTGCACAAATCCACAGACCGGTGTGCGAGAACCATTAAACCAGAGGAGCTCTCCATGTCCTTCCAGCTCCTTTGGCCTCTATGACCCTCAGTCTCCCCAACTGTAAAATGGGGATAATAAGAATCCCTGCTGCTTTTAAGTATTAAAAAGAATCAAAGAGATACAGTACACAATGCCTGGTACCTGGTCAGCCCTCAGTAAACATTGGCCTCATTACCAATGGCAGAATGGAAATTTGCTAATGACCCAGAAGGATCTACAAGTCTCCCAGCTGGGCGCAGTGGCTCACCCCTGCAATCCCAGCACTTTGGGAGGCCGAGGCTGGTGGATCATGGGGTCAGGAGATTGAAACCATCCTGGCCAACATGGTGAAACTCCATCTCTACTAAAAATACAACAAAAATTAGCTGGGCATAACCCAGCTACTCGGGAGGCTGAGGCAAGAGAATCACTGGAACCAGGGAGGAGGAGGTTGCAGTGAGCAGAGATTGCACCACTGCACTCCAGGCTGGCAACAGAGCGAGATTCAGTCTCAAAAAAAAAAAAAAAAAAAAAAAAAAAAAAAATTCAGTCAAAAAAAAAAAAAAAAAAAAAAAAATTAAAGACTCGCTTTCTGAGTATGGTAATTACTCACTCTGATAAATTGCCTGACTAGGATCTAGCAATGACATTTTAATGAATGTTTTGCTGTCCAGTTTACAAAGTACAATCACTTTCTCAGGTCTTCCCAAGAGCCTCAAAGGGCAGGGAAACTATCAGAATCACCTTTTCCCAGATTACAGAGGGAGAGAGAGGGTACATGAGAGAGAGCGTACATGATTTGTCTGAGGATCTTATGTGGGGCAAAACTGGGTCTAGAGCTTAAGTCTTCCAACTGCTGGTTAGCTTCTCTATTAATCCTGCCTGGTGGAGATAATGGCTTTTATGTGCCTCAGTTTCAATATTTGCTTTAGCTTCTCTGCTAAAGCTACTGCCATTTTTTTCTGACATTTGTAGTCAATTTTCTAGATTGTGTCTTCAAGATCAGAAATTCCCACTGTTTTGTGGGTTGATGGGATCTACCATGTGTTAAGTGCCTACATTGTACCAGAAACTGAATGAAGTGATTTCTGGACGTCATTTTGTTTGGTTCTCATAACGACATTAAAGTTGGTTTTATTGTATCATTTTACTAATGAGGAAGTTGCAACACAGGACAGGTGAATTGGCCAAGACCACACTGGTGGGGAGCCAGAATTTGAACCCAGAACAGACTTCAAAGCCTTGCATTCTAACTACAGGGCTATACTGTTTTAGGAAGCTAAAAATCTTATCATTGATAATTGATCAGATCTGGTGTCTGGGTTCCATAATCCTTCTGTTTCTTTTGTGTGTGTGTTATTTGGGCTTAGCACTTGTAAAATTGTGCTTTGTTGTAGGAGTGTGTGGCAGGAGGGTAAAGGGGAGTTCTAAGAATGAAGATAAATGGAAGGTACATTTTAGATGTCTAAAAAGTATCAGACTTAATTATCCAGTAGATATGTATATACAGTACTTACAGATATGTGTGTATACACATATATAGAGATTACTTAAATTGTGTGTGTGTGTGTGTGTATAATTCATTTATTCAACAAATTTTTACTGAGTACCCTTATATGCCAGGCATTTCTACTTTTCCTAAATTCAAAGTTAATTTTATAAAAGTCTAAGGGAAATTAGAAAATGTTTTGACCAGAGATTGAAACAGGCAGCCCACAGGCCACATTTGGCTCACAAAACATTTCATTTGGCCCACACCAGGCTCTTTTTTCACCCATGTATCTTAAAATCCCTAATTGTTCCTGCCATTCCCTAACACCTTCCATCCAGGCCCTCTAGCATCTGTGTGTCCTGCCCACACCTGCAGGCATTTGTAGCTGCCCCCTGGATTGAGACCTCTCATTTCACAGGCAGGGAAAACCACGTGCACAGAAAGAAACTGACTTCCCTAAATCCAGTCCCTAGCAGAGACGAGACAGAAATTCACATCAACTGACTCCAAACCTGCAGATAAAATTGAGAGACAGGAAAACATTATCTCCCCAACAATACTATGTTTTTGACTCCGCCATACCAATCTGATAGGAGCCTGTCCAATCCCTGTTCCTGGAAAGGCTGCAGCTTCCTGGATAATTCTTTAGGAACCATCTGCCAATGAAAACATGGGGTTTGCGAACATGGATTTCAAAAACTTGCAACAATGAACAGAACACTCTATCAGAACAAGGATGATAAATGGTAAGTATTGTTTTTTCTCTTATTTAAATGATGGCAAAGATTTATTGAGAACTTACTTTCTACCAGGACCTGTGAAGAGGTGAGGTGGTAACAGACCTGGGATATTTTGTGGCTTCGAAAGTAGCTGTCAGTTAAATAACTAACAAAAAATCCCTTTGCATTTTGTCAGATCTCTGCCAAAGCCACAGACAGGTCCGTGGCCTGGGTTAATGTTTATTGTCAATCTGTATATTTAAGTTTATTATATCTTCCAGCAGTAATTCTTAAACTTTAGTGTGAAAAAAAATCTTCTGGGAAGTTTATTTAAAATGCAGATTCCTAGAATCAACCCCAAGAGAATCTGAGGAGGCCCAGACAAATGGTTCCCAGTCCATACATGGAGAAACCTACATTGGCGGTCATGCGGTATATTTGCTCCTAGATACAATGCCCATCTAAAATTTAGAGTTGTCTCCAATGTCATCAGATTGTATAAACCTTGATTGTTAAAGAAAAGAAAAAGACAGAAATATAAAGAGCCACAATAGTCTGTTTTCTCCTCCACCCTGTGGACCCATATCTGAAAGCATGCCTACTCTGTTCTGTGCAGACTTCAATCTGCTCTGGGACTCGCTCCCAGGAAGCAGATGGCTACTCACTGGTGGAAAGGGAGAGGCAGAGGCTCCAAGGCTGACACCAGTACCAGGCCCCGCTGACCTGTCACCAAGGACACGCCTTCCCACTCGGACCCTGCTTCTGCCATCTTCACTGAGATTAACTCATTCTTGCAAAGTGTCAACCACTCCCCTTCCTTCTCGGCTGGTGGAGTCACAGAGCGCAGGGCTCTACAGAAGAAGTGGCCTGTGGATAATGAGAAAAGCAATGGCTTTCCAAGGAGTAGCAGGGAGTGAAAAGGGATTATCACATAAAGTAATATTTCTATCTAGAGCTGGAGCACTTTTCTTCCTGGATGTAAAGTAGACATTTCACAAGGAGACATTAAAACAGGCCTTATGATCCCAGGAAAACTGGCACCAAGAAGAAAAAAGCCATTGAGAGGGAACACCAATATTTTAGATTATTAGACACCAATATTTCTAATTATCTATGAGAAAAAGACTTAATTGGGACTTTATCTTGAAAAAGAGATGAAAACTTGTAAAAATATATTAATATTTAATAGAATTTCATTTAGCATTGAAACATTATGATTAAAATTAGAACCAAACTAATTAGAATTAGTTGAGTGAATATAATTACTCCAGTAAGTTTCATAATAGCATGATATGAAATTCTTTCCTTCATGCAATGCAATCATAAGAAGAATCCTTTTTGCAAAAAGATCATATGCAAATCTGGCTCTTTCCATGTGCCTGTGATGTCATCAGGCATATCCACCTCATTAGTTGTTAATTGGTGGATGGTAACCTTGATTGGACACTCACCTATAAACAGATCAGGAGGTGCTCCAAAGGGTTCCTCAATATCACTTTCCTCAATTTCATGAAAAACTTCAGATTTTGCAACATTTCCAACGTTATTTTACAATCAAATTATATCACATGTTTGGAAAAGTGTTTCTCAATTTGGGGTAGACATTACAATTATGTGGAAAACTTTCCAAAATATGCCAATACCTGGGTCCTCACCTTCGGAGATTTCATGGGCCTAAGTGGAGCCCTGGCATGAGTATCTTAGGAAAACTCTCCAAGCAGTTATAACATCAGTCAGTGAGACTGACCAGCACAGCTGTTCACGTAATGTCGGTGTTGAACTGAGAGGAATGTCCGAAGTACTATGATAACAGGTGCGTTCATTTGTGAATATGCCATGTTCGAATGATTTTTCCCTCCCTTTGTATCCTGCTTATTTCAGGGCCTCTCATAGCAAATATCGGCATAAGATCCCATCGCTACCCCTATGCTGCACTCACCTTCCTGTATGAGGAGTCCCAGGTATATTGTTTCCAGGTGTTTATCATCTACAGACACTTGGATCTCTGTATCCTCCACCAATATGCAGTTGAGCCAGTACTTGTGGTCAAAGAGGAGATGTTCCAGACACATGGATACATAGCCTAAGAAGTCAAGCCAACAAGATTCCTGAACAAAATGATTTCTGACATAGCTGAGCACAGAAGAGAGTGAGAAAGTTCCCTCCTGAGTTTGATTCTCAGACCATGAGCCCCAACCTGTCATTTAACTGGAATTAAAACAGCATAAGAGAAAAAGCTAGACATTTTCTAGAATTAATTGCGTCTTCTCAACATCTGTAGGGAAATACAAGTCATTTCTAAATGTTACTTATTATTTCTACATATTGTGTGTTTCCATAAATGCATAATGAGATGACAGAAACCAACTGCCTTTTTCTAATACATCCATGGAGTTCTCCAAGTTTACAGTGTTGGCTTTGGGGGTTCCTAGTGCCTCCTTAAAGTTCTCCTGACCTGAAGTTCAAACTACTGTGCCCCGAATGATGCGATGGCTATGGAGTTTCTACATGGTTCCCCCTCAGTGAATTTTAGGAGTCAGGATGTGCTTCCACCCACAAGCTCTGACCCTGCTCCACCTCCAATGCCCAGAAGATCTCTCTGGTAAAAGCAGACTAAAAACTATGTAAATTGTAAAACTCTAATGATTATACATAGTATTTTAAACATGTCCATAAATATGAATTACTCCTATTGATTCTCCTGAGGCTTCTTCTTTTTTCTAAGATGCAAGAGCCTGCCTGTTTCCACCCTGACTGTCCATGATGCTGATCTGGGCCTTATATATCTTCTATAATTACATCCCATCCCTTTTCTCTGTGCAGATTTTGAACTTTAATGTGCACACAAATCACTTGGGGATTTTATTAAACTAGAGATGCCTAGTGAAGGTCTGAGATAGTGCTGAGCTTCTCCTTTTTTTAACAGGTCCTATGTGCTGCCAATGCTTCCGGTCCATGAAGCACAGTTTGAATAGTGACGATGCCTGATGGTCCAGAAGGAAATGTGTAGTGTGGAGAGCAGATCTCCTGACCATAGAGGAGAAGTTATACCTTCCAGTCATGAGTCATGTTGACCCTCCACCCCTACACAACATCTGTCCCTGTGTATGTCAGCATGGAGCCCAGCATCCTTTGGGAGATATAAAACATACATCAAATTAGGTGGCCTCTTGCTTTGTTTGGCTTCATTTTGCAACCATAACTTCCCCATTATGAGCTATTCTCCATGGAGAATGCAGGTGAAGAATTTACCACCACAATGGAACTGATGCTGCATCCCAATATCCGTGTTTACATTCTAGAAAACCCTGCAGCTTGAGGCTGCTATAAGCAGATAATTCCTCTATTTCTTTCTTTAACTCTTTTCCAATACATGTGATAAAAAATTTGGAACTTTACTATTTACTATGTTGAGCAGCTACTTTGATCTTACTCAAGATTACTGTAGTTCCCTATGGTTTAAAACACACACATACTAGCACAAGCTTCACATCTATTTCAGTACTTTGAACTTAGTAGATGACCAGTAACTGTTTTCTAATTGATTAGTTATCTAATAAAAAGAGGATCTCCCTGGATACAAAACAGCACACTTCTTTATATGGCATTTTAGAATACTACTTAATATTTGCTTTAGATTTAGCTTGAGGCAGTCTGTGATATTTCGAAAGTTAACCATCCCTTTTAAGGCTTTATTTTTCTTAATTACCAAAGCCAGCCCAATACCTTAATGCCAAGCCCTACAAATTGGCTGAACTGTGGAGGAGGTCATCCTCCACCTGCTTGCTTTGTATCATACCTAAATTAAGGTAGGTGGAGAACTTCCAGATTTCCTCCATTGTTTTGAAGGTGATGAGAAACTGGGCCCTCTGAGACTGGATGCTGACCAACCTTGCTGAGAGGTCCTATGTAAAGAAAACGAGTCAGCCTAGAATAACGGAAGTGTCCCATTAGCAAGCTCATACATAGGCCAAATATTCTGTGTAAACTTCTTGATTATGGCATTGATTTTTGCATCACCAAAAAAAAAATAGAAACAACTTAAATATTTATTTAAAAGAGGTTGGTTAAACTGGAGTACAATTTATCCACAAAGTGAAATATTGTATTATGCAATCACACAAAAGAAGAAAGAAGCTCATTGTGTACTGATATAGGCTCCAGATATAACCCTGCTATACACCAGCAGCAGCAAAAAGAAGCCTGGGAATATAACTATGTGCAGAGAATGCTACTTTTTGTGTTAAAAAAAAAAAGTATATGTGGGAGGATAGAGGACAATGATTCATAGAGGGCACCTGAAAAGCAAATTTGATTGTGAGTCTATGTCTAATGATGAGTTTTATTAATATAAAGTTGAAAAACAAAAAACCAAAATGTGCAAAAATAAAATTCATCCCTAGTCCCTACTCCTAAAGATCATCAATGTTAACACCTTCATGTAATAACGTTGAATCTTTTTTCCTGCACAAGTTTCCGTATGTCACATACATAGAATCACATTCAATAAATTATTTTTGCAATCTTCTTTTGCCGCTAAGCAATATTTCACAAAGCATCTTTCATATCATCATGTAGTTTATACCATTCTTAATGATTACATATGGCATTGTTGCATTAACATAAAGAAATATTTCTCTATGGTTTCATGTTTGGATTGTTTTACATTTTATATATATATATATTTTATTGCACTTTAGGTTCTGGGGTACATGTGAAGAATATGCAGGATTGTTGAATAGGTACATACATGGCAATGTGGTTTGCTGCCTCCATCCCTATCACCTGTATCTGGCATTTCTCCCCATGTTATCCCTCCCCAACTCCCTACCCAATGCTGTCCCTCCCCTAGTCTCCACCAACAGACCCCAGTGTGTGATGCTCCCCTCCCAGTGTCTATGTGTTCCCATTGTTCAACATCCACCTATGAGTGAGAACATGCGGAGTTTGATTTTCTGTTCTTGTGTCAGTTTGCTGAGAATGATGGTTTCCAGATTCATGGTGTATATATGCCTCATTTTCCTTGTCCAGTCTATCACTGATGGGCATTTGGGTTGGTTCTAGGCCTTTCCTATCGTAAACATACATGTGCATGTGTCTTTACAATAGAATGATTTATAATCCTTTGGATATATACCCAGTAATGGGATTGCTGGGTCAAATGGAATTTCTATTTCTAGGTCCTTGAGGAATCGCCATACTGTCTTCCACAATGGTTGAACTAATTTATACTCCCACCAACAGTGTAAAAGTGTTCCTATTTCTCCACATTCTCTCCAGTATCTGTTGTCTCCTGATTTTTTTCTAACTGGCATGAGATGGTATCTCAATGTGGTTTTGATTGGCATTTCTCTAATGACCAGTGATGATGAGCATTTTTTCTTATGTTTGTTGGCCTCATATATGACTTCTTTTGAAAAGCATCTGCATAACCTTCACCCACTTTTAAATGGGTTTCTTGTTTTTTTCTTGTAAATCTGTTTTAGTTATTTGTAGATTCTGGACATTAGCCCTTTGTCAGATGGGTAGATTATAAAATTTTTTCCCATTCTGTTGGTTACCGGTTCACTCTAATGATTGTTTCTTTTGTTGTGCAGAAGCTCTGGAGTTTAATTAGAGCTCATTTATCTATTTTGGCTTTTGGTGCCAATGCTTTTGGTGTTTCAGTCATGAAATGCTTGCCTATGCCTATGTCATGAATGGTTTTGCCTAGGTTCACTTCTAGGGTTTTTGTGGTGTCAGGTCTTAGTTTAAGTCTTTAATCCATCTGGAGTTATAGTGTAAGGTGTCAGGAAGAGGGCCAGTTTCTGCTTTCTGCATATAGCAAGCCAGCTTTCCCAATACCATTTATTAAACAGGGAATCCTTTCCCCATTGCCTGTTTTTGTCAGGTTTGTCAAAGATCAGATGGTTGTAGATGTGTGGCATTGCCTCTGAGGCCTCTGTTCTGTTCCATTGGTCTATATTTCTGTTTTGGTACCAGTACTATGCTGTTTTGATTACTGTAGCCTTGCAGTATAGTTTGAAATCAGGTAGCATGATGCCTCCAGCTTTGTTCTTTTTGCTTAGAATTGACTTGGCTATGCAGGCTCTCTTTTGGTTCCATATGAAGTTTAAGGTGTCTTTTTCCAGTTCTGTGAAGAGGGTCATAGGTGCCTTGATGAGGATAGCATTGAATCTATAAATTACTTTGGGCAGTATGGCCATTTTCACAATATTGATTCTTCCTGAATCAATATGCTTGATTGGAATGTTTTTCCATCTGTTTGTGTCCTCTCTCATTTCATTGAGCAGTGGTTTGTAGTTCTCCTCAAAGAGGTCCTTTGCATCATTTGTTAGTTGTATTCCTAGGTATTTTATTCTCTTTGTAGCAATTGTGAATGGCAGTTTGTTCTTGATTTGGCTCTCTTTGAGTCTGTTATTGGTGTATAGGAATGCTTTCGATTTTCTGCACATTGATTTTGTATCCTGAGACTTTGCTGAAGTTGTCTCTCAGTTTTAGGAGATTTTGGGCTGAGACAATAGGGTCTTCTAAATATTCAATCATGTCATCTGTAAATAGAGACCATTTGACTTCCTCCTTTCCTAATTGAATACTCTTTATTTCTTTTTCTTGCCTGATTGCTCTGGCTAGAACTTCCAATACTATATTGAATAGAAGTAGTGAGAGAGGGCATCCTTGTCTAGTGCCAGATTTCAAAGGGAATGCTTCCAGTTTTTGCCCATTCTGTATGATATTGGCTGTGGGTTTGCTGTAAATAGCTTTTATTATTTTGAGATATGTCAATACCTAGTTTACTGAGAGTTTTTAGCATAAAGGGCTGTTGAACTTTGTTGAAGGCCTTCTCTGCATCTATTGAGATAATCATGTGGTTTTTGTCTTTGGTTCTGTTTATGTGGTGAATTACGTGTAAAGACTTTCTTATGTTGAACCAGCCTTGCATCCCTGAGATGAAGCCTACTTGAACATGGTGGACAAGCTTTTTGATGTACTGTTGCAATCGGTTTGCCAGTATTTTATTGAAGATTTTTGCATCTATGTTCATCATGGATATTGGCCTGAAGTTTTATTTTCTTGTTGAGTCTCTGCTGGGTTTTGGTATCAGGATGATGTTGATCTCATAAAATGATTTGGGAAGGATTCCCTCTTTTTGGATTATTTGGAATAGTTTCAGAAGGAGTGGTCCCAGCTCCTCTTTGTGTGTCTGGTAGATTCAGCTGTGAACTCATCTGGACCTGGGCTTTTTTTGGTTGGTAAGCTATTAATTGCTACCTCAACTTCAGCCTTTGTTATTGGTCTATTCAGGGTTTCGACTTCTTCCTGGTTTAGGCTTGGGAGGATGCAAGTGTCCAGGAATTTATCCATTTCCTCCAGGTTTACTGGTTTATGTGCATAGAGTTGTTTGTAGTAATCTCTGATGGTGCTTTGTATTTCTGTGGAATCTGTGGTGATATCCCCTTTATCATTTTTTACTGCATCTATTTGATTCTTCTCTCTTTTATTAATATGGCTAGTAGTCTGTCTATTTTGTTGATCTTTTCAAAAAACCAGCTCCTGGATTCATTAATTTTTTGAAGGGTTTTTTGTGTGTCTGTCTGCTTCAGTTATCCTCTGATCTTAATTATTCTTGTCTTCTGCTAGCTTTTGAGTTTTTTTAATTTTGCTCCTCTAGCTCTTTCAATTTTGATGATAGGGTGTCAATTTTAGATCTTTCCTTCCTTCTTATGTAGGCATTTATTGCTATAAATTTTCCTCTAGACACTGCTTTAAATGTGTCCCAGAGATTCTGGTACATTGTGTCTTCATTCTTGTTGGTTTTGAAGAACATCTTTATTTCCGCCTTCATTTCATTGTTTATCCAGTCAACATTCAAGAGCCAGTTGTTCAGTTTCCACGAAGTTGTGCAGTTCTGAGTTAGTTTCTTAATCCTGAGTTCTAATTTGATTGTACTGTGGTCTGAGAGACTGTTTGTTATGATTTCCATTCTTTTGCATTTGCTGAGGAGTGATTTACTTCCAATTATGTGGTCAATTTTAGAGTAGGTGTGATGTGGTGCTGAGAAGAATGTATATTCTGTGGATTTGGGGTGGAGAGTTCTGTAGATGTCTATTAGGTTTGCTTGGTCCAGATCTGACCTTGTTAATTTTCTGTCTCATTGATCTGTCAAATATTGACAGTGAAGTGTTAAGTCTCCCACTATTATTATGTGGGAGTCTAAGTCTCTTTGTAGGTTGTTAAGAACTTGCTTTATGTAACTGGGTGCTCCTGTATTGAGTGCGTATATATTTAGGATCATTAGCTCTTCTTGTTGCATTGATCCTTTTACCATTATGTAATGCCCTTCTTTGTCTCTTTTGATCTTTGTTGGTTTAAAGTCTATTTTATCAGAGACTAGGATTGCAACTCCTGATTTTTTTTTCTCTCCATTTGCTTAGTAAATCTTCCTCCATCCCTTATTTTGAGCCTATGTGTATCCTTGCACATGAGATGGGTTTCCTGGATACAGCACACCAATGGGTTCTGACTTGTTATCCAATTTGCCAGTCTGTGTCTTTTGATTGGGGAATTTAGCCCATTTGCATTTAAGGTTAATATTGGTATGTGTGAATTTGATCCTGGAATTTTGATGCTAGCTGGTTGTTTTGCCCATTAGTTGACACAGTTTCTTCATTGTTTTGATGCTCTTTACCATTTAGTACATTTTTGGAGTGGTTAGTACTGGTTGTTCCTTTCTATGTTTAGTGCTTCTTTCAGGAGCTCTTGTAAGGCAGGCCTGGTGATGATGAAATCTCTGAGAAATTGCTTGTTCATAAAGGATTTTATTTCTCCTTCACTTATGAAGCTTAGTTTGGCTAGATATGCAATTCTAGGTTGACAGTTCTTTTCTTTAAGGATGTTGAATATTGGCCCCCACTCTCTTCTGGCTTGTAGGATTTCTGCCAAGAGATCCACTGTGAGTCTGATGGGCTTCCCCTTGTGGGTAACCCGACCTTTCTCTCTAGCTGCCCTTAGCATTTTTTTCTTAATTTCAATCCTGGTGAATCTGATGATTATGTGCCTTGGGGTTGCTCATCTTGAGGAATATCTTTGTGATGGTCTCTGTATTTCCCAGACTTGAATATTGGCCTGCCTTGTTACGTTGGGGAAGTTCTCCTGGAGAATATCCTGAAGAGTGTTTTCCAGCTTCAATTCATTCTCTCCATCACATTCAGGTACACCTATCAAATGTAGATTAGGTCTTTTCACATAGTCCCATATTTCTTGGAGATTTTTTCATTTCTTTTTACTCTTTTTTCTCTAATCTTGCCTTCTCTTTTTATTTCATTGAGTTGATCTTCAGTCTCTGATATCCTTTCTTCTGCTTGGTTGATTCGGCTATTGAGACTTGTGTAAGCTTTGCAAACTTCTCATGTTGTGTTTTTCAGCTCCATCAATTCATTTACAGCTAGTGCTTGACTTACGACCACAATTGGGACCGGCAGACTGGTCGTAACACGATTTGGTCGTAAGTTGAGTAGGCTATATGTACAGTGGAAATGGTGCACGTGGAGATGGTAGTGCTGCCAGAAGCTGGTCCGCACTGTCATATGCCCAGCTGGGCAACGTTTGCGCTGCCAGACGTGGAGCAGTTATGGCTAGCGATTGTGGTCATAAAGTTGAATGGTTGTAAGTTGCATAGGTCATAAGTCAATCAATACCTGCATATTCTTCTCTAAGCCGTTTATTCCCATTAGCATTTCATCAAACCTTTTTCCAAGGTAAGAAGTTTCTTTGCATTGGGTTAGAACATGTTCTTTTAACTCATAGAAGTTTGTAACTACCCACTTTCTGAAGCCTGTTTCTGTCAATTCGTCAGACTCATTCTCCATCCATCTTTGATCCCTAGCTGGTGAGGAGTTGTGATCCCTTGGAGGAGGAGAGGCGTTCTGGTTTTGGGTGTTTTCATCCGTTTTGTGCTGGTTTCTTCCCATCTTTGTGAATTTATCTATCTGTGGTCTTTGTCATTGGTGACTTTCAGATGGGGTCTCTGAGTGGACATCCTTTTTGTTGATGATGAAGTTATTTCCTTCTGTTTTTTAGTTTTCCTTCTAAGAGTCAGACCCCTCTGCTGGAGGTCCACTCCAGACCTTGCTTGCCTGGGAATCACCTGCGGTGGCTGCAGAACAGTAAGGGTTGCAGTTTCTTCTTCTGTTATCTTTGTCCCAGAAGGATACCCACCAGATGTCAGCCTGAGCTCCCATTTATGAGGTGTCTCTTTGGATATACAGGGGTCAGGGAGCTGCTTAAGGAGATAGTCTGTCCCTTATTGGAGCTCAAGTGCTGAGCTGTGAGCTCCATTCTTCCATTCAGAGCTTCTGGGCAAGTACATTTAAGTCTGCTGTAGTGGAACTCATAACCATCATTTTTTCCCAGGTGCTCTGTCCCGGGAAGGTGGGGCTTTATTTATAAGTTCCTGACATGCTGCTGCCTTTTTTCAGAGATGCCCTGCCCAGTAAGGAGGTAGCCTACTCACAGTCTGCCAGCATAGGCATTGCTGAGCTGCCATGGGCTCTGCCCAGCTGCCATGGGAACTTCCTTGCAGTTTTGTTTATAGGGGTATAGTTAGAACTGCCTCTGTAATGGCAGACTGCCTTAGTAATGACAGACCGTCTCTATAATGGCAAACTGCCTTGGTAATGGTGGATTGCCTCAGTAATGGCAAACTGCCTTGGTAATTGTGGACTGCTTCAGTAATGATGGACTGCCTCGGTAGTAGTGGACTACCTCAGTAATGGCATACACCCTTACCTCCACAGAGCTGGACCATCCCAGGTCTAGCTGTGCTTGCTGTGAAACTCTCAATCCAGAGAATTTCAGATTGCTGGTCTTTGTGGGGGTGGGACCTACTGAGCCAGATCACCTGGCTCCCTGTTTCAGCTCCCTTTTTTTCAGTTGAATGGGTGACTCTGTCTCCCAGGCATTCCAGGCACCGGTTGAAACAGCCATCCAGATATGTGTGGGTTTTTGTGCAGTGACCTGCTGCACCAGCTGAAACAGCCATGCTGGAGACTTGTGGCACTTTTCCGCCCAGGAGTCTCCTGGTCTGTGGGGCAGTAAAAACTCGTTTGGAAATGCGGTGATCACTCACCCTCTGCATTCTGGCTGGGAACTGCACTCCAGAGCTGTTCCTATTTGGCCATCTTGGATCCCTCTTTCTGTTTTACATTTTTTAGTATCCAAAATGGTACTGTGGCCAAAATCTTTATAGCTAAATCTTTGTGCACATTCTTAATTGTTTTAACACAAGTAATTCTAAGAAGTACAATTGGAAATGCAAGGATATGCATATTTTTAATCATAAAATGCAATCACCCAACTGTCCCCCAGGAAGGCATTCCAATTTACATGCTCACAAGGAGAGTGAGAGGAGGCCTATAAGTCTCTTGGGTCTTTATTTTAATATCTAAAAAAAAAAAAAAAACAGGTCTGAATCAGTGCCCAGGCTTAGGTTTCCCTTAAATCTCTGTTGTTTGTCCAAGCCTCCAGAGTTGACTATAACTAGTGATGTTCAGAACATCCCTCTACCAGGCCAGGTCCTGTCATCAGTACCAACTCCTGGAGTCCTATCATGAGGGAAACTTAGAGGAAGAAGAAGATGGAAGAATCCAGAAGAAAAGCCCCAGCTCAGTAAAGTCAGAACTCTGGGGTTCCTTCTGCCATACCAGACCCCAGGAGGCCCCAGATGCTTGGAGGATGTTTAGCCCATAATCAGGGAAGGGGTGGTAGGTAAAAATCGACTTACAGAGAATTTACTACGTGGCTGGCACTTCACCTAGAGGTTTATGACCAATATGTCATTTAACTCCCACAAAAGCCCTACAAAGAGAATGCAATGACAGGATTTAGTCCATTCCAAAATGTGCTTTTCTCACATTTAACCACTTCTAAACCAAAAGATTAGGAAGTATGCCATCAACCTTAATTGTTAGCATTTGTTTTCTTCCTTGGAGGGACATAAAATAACAGTGCATTTTATAATCAATGGCATCTAATCAACAACGTCATTCTCCCTGTTGTATATTCAAGGAGGACAGGGCACAGAGAGGTTAAGTAAATTGTCCAACATCACCTTCAGGGAGTAAGTTGCGGAGCCTTGATTAGATTTCCGATCTAGCTGACTTCAGGCCTCAACTTCAGCCCACAAGTTTGTCTGACTCAAGCTTCAGGCCAGCAGACCAGCTCTCTCAATCAACCCTGCTCCCGCCATACCAAATGAGACTCAAAATAAAGGAAAACTACAGTTCTAACAGCAGCCAGTATCTCCAAGTTCCTGAATTCCAGGTATTTTAAAAATAAAATAAAATTCAAAAAACTGTAGCTACTACTTATGGAACACACATCGCTGCCAAAAATAATGCCAAGCTCTTTACAGATACAGTCTCATTTTTCCCCCTGAAAAACCAGACACTATCTTTTTTTGCTGCATGACATTTAGACCACTTTTCTCCTTCGATTTGTACCAGATTCATGCGGAAACTGTAAAAAATAACTGGAACATATTAGTTTATTATGTAAAGTAATATTATGCTTTCCCTACCTCTAGTTGAAACAACTTTTTTCCATTTCTGACTTTCATTCTTCTACATAGTGTGTCCTAAACTGTACATAATTTGATCATATCCTTCTTCCTTGGTTTTAACAAATGAAGGTGTTATCCACCTACTATGAAAGATGAGAAATTGGTTTATTTACTTTATTGTTTTTTCCTTCTCTAATCCAAATACTTATAAGGTATTTTTTTTTATTGGCAAACTTGGTGCTTTAAAAATATATACTTAGTGGTTAGCAGGAGGTGAGAGATGGGGATAGTGGGGAGTCATTGTTCAATAGATATGGAATTTCAATTTGGGATGATGAAAAATTTCTGGAGGTGGATAGGTTGTGAATGTACTTAGTGCCATAGTCAATTGTACACTTAAAAATTATTTAAATGGAAAATTTTATGTTATGTATATTGTATCACATATAAAAAAGAATTCAAAATTACCGCATTAGAAAAGAAGCATACTTAATGAGGTAGGTATTTTAACAATTCCCATTCTATATAGATTAAGTAACTTGTCAAAGATCACACAACTAATAGAAGATTTGAAAACAACTTTTCTCTGACTCAGCAACTCCAAGTTGCCCATTCAGAGTTCCTGCAAATTCCTCTCCACTCCTGTGCAGAGAATGTGTATGCAATCTTTCATTCATTCAGCCTACCTATTAGATGTTTTCTCTGAGGGCCTACTTTGCTCCAGATGCTGTCTTAGCTGCTAGGGATCCTGTAGCTGACTGACACAAGTCAGCGCTCAGCATTCACCTGTTTCCCCACGCTCACCTTAAACAACATGCGCACCTCCTGGTCCTCATTCTCCAACGCCCAGAGCTGCCTCCGAGCAGCTTCCTGCAGGGGTCCATTTACACACCTCCTCGAGCGGCTCTTTACACAGAAGGAGAGTGTCAGGTCTTAAAGAGAAAAGAGAGAGAAGGATCAGGCCGGGAATGGAATAAAAAGGAAGAAAGAGTTAGATAAACCCACAGTGTTTCCCCTACATGTTTACCTGAACCCTCAACGGGTATCCTCATTAGTTACAGATTAAAGTGGTTTTAACACTCCTCAGAGCACCCCTTTAAATTGTCCTTCCTAGAGGAAAAACACATACTGAACCCAGGAGGGCTCTGGAATCGTAGGAGTTGATGCACTCACACTGGTTATTTCTGCTTTGCACGGGGTTTATTCCTACACTGTCTGGCACTGATGTAATGGTGTTGACACAGGACCAGCTAGGACATACATTGCTCCCTGTGAATGATGTATGAAAGTTTAGAATCAATAGGACTTTATTCATACTTAAGGAAATGTTCTTATATGTCAAAGTTATCATATGTAATAGACAGACATTTTGTGCATTACACAAAAATGCATACATTTTCTCTAACCTGTTTTTTCTGATACTGCAATTATTAACGTTTGTCAGGATAATTAGTTAATGTATTAAAGTCTACTTTTAATTTCTCCAAAATGCACATTCATTTAACAGATACTTATTGAGAGCCTCCTGGAAGCTAGGAGCTGTTTACGGGCCCCTTAGCAGAGAACAAAACAGTCCTGTTCTGATGGAGCTTGTGTTCTTCTTGGCAAGTGAGTAACTAGACAAGTAATTCTACAAACACAATAATTTCAGATGGAGGAGAGTGCTATGGGGTCTAGAGACAGAGAGGTGAAGTGCTTGAAGGCAGGGGATGCCTTTGGATAGTATTGTCAAGAAAAGCCACACTGAGGAGGTTCATCATATAATTGCACTTGCAATGTGTCTTCTTTAGACAGTAATTAGCAATCCTGTTAATAATTATCCAACACAAAAAACCAAGAAGGTATTGGAATAGATCATCACAGAGGTCTCACTTCCAGCCCCAACTTGCCAGGACCTTTGCAAATTCCTCAGCACGCATCAGAGATGACCCCTATTATGCTGACCTGAGTCTACAAGGCAGATGTGGACTTCTACCTTTAAAAAGCCTGTCTGCAACCTAGAAGTCCTGAAAATGCTGTGGCTGCAAACAAGCTCTTCTATGACATTCCCAAATGACCTGACTTTGATATAAACTTCATGTGGGTGTTTGTTCTAGTCAGATCTTCCTAGGCTTGTGCTCCAATCTCATGCAACCCCTTCTTCTTCAGCACTCTGCATCCGTCCTGCCTTCCATCTGGTAGTCTCATGGCATGCTGAGCTCTAGGAGGAGGTACACTGCAAAGATGAAGCCCCGGGAGGGGTCACGCAGGCTCCGGCTCAAGGCTTGACTATGTCCCTGGTAACTGTGCCACCCTAAACAATTAATCGCCTCTCTATGCATGATTTTTCCTATTAGCAAAATGGTTTTTATAGTACCTGTTCCACACGGGTTTTAAAATGCTTATTAGGCTGGGCTCAGTGGCTCATGCCTGTAATCCTGGCAGTTTGGGAGGTAAAGGGAGGAGGAGAGCTTGAGCTCAAGAGTTCAAGACCAGCCTGGGCAACATGGCAAAACCCTGTCTTCTGACCCAAAAGAAAAAAAAAATATATATATATATATATAATATATGTATATATATATATATGTATATATAAAATATATGTATATATTATATATACATATATTATATATATACATATATTATATATTATATATATATATATTATATATTATATATACATATATTATATATTATATATACATATATTATATATTATATATACATATATTATATATTATATATACATATATATTATATATACATATATTATATATATAATACATACATATATTATATATATAATATATGTATATTTTATATATATATATTTGCACACACATACACACACACACACACACACACACACACATAGTAGCCAGATATGGTGGCCTGGGCATGGTGGTGCACACCTGTAGCCCAGCTGCTTGGAGGCTGAGATCACAGTGAGTCAACATCATACCACTGCACTCCAGTCTGGGAAATGGAGCAAGACCCTGCCTCAAAAAAAAATAATTCCTAATAAGATCATGCATATAAATCCTTTTGCTCAGTGCCTGGTACATATTAAATATTCAGTAAACACATTAAGCATTAGCTGTTGCCCCTGCTCACCTCTCCCCACCAGCAAGTACTGCTCATTGCTGGCTGCCTTCAGATGATCATACCTATTAACCTTGGCAATAGCTGATTCTGTGATTTCTTTCTACCAAACCCATCTCATCCATTCTTCCAAACCCTGATCCAAAATCCCTGTTCAAATCTCTTAGAGTAGCCCCTGCTGCCTAACAAACAAGGCCTTTGGTGTGAATCTCCTTGCACTGCCCATGAATCCACGTGTATGGAACTCAAAAGACCTGGACGTAAAGATCTCAACCGTGAGAACTGATACTTAAAGCTGAAACTCTGTGCCCACAGTGGGATCCTACAGTGCCCTCTGCATCACTAAAGCAGGGAGGAAGTCAAGCTCAATATAGTTTTCAGGAAATGTATTATGTCACGGATGAATCCTTCTCAAAGTCAGTTCTGTAATTGTGATAATATGTCTGACTGACTCTGTCTGCAACTGTACCGCATTAAGGAGAGGTTGGCAGCTATAGCCATCTCCCCTCTCACTCCGTGACCTTCCTGGAAACAGCATCAGGGTGGAAAATGCTGAAAGATGGACAAGTTCAGCCTGAGGTCAGTTCAGTTTTACCTGCAGATACCCTTTGTTCACTGGCCTTCATGCACTGATAAGGCAAAATGCTGACCCTACAGCATTCATGAAACAACAGATGGTAATTCAGCTTTTTTCAAGGGTGGTCCAAGCTGACACACAGATAAGCAGATTGACACAATATCAAGAAACAAAGGGCAAAGTTTTCTCATTGTCAACCAAGAAGTTTGACAGAATTTGAAATTAGGCCCATGGCCTTACCACCCTAAACATGCTCGATCTCGTCTGAAATTGGGAAAAGAAAGAACCCCGTATGACATGTATGCAATATTTATTTACATGGTCCAGATCCTTTACATATTTCTAATATTTTTTACAAGTCTATATTTTGTATTACAGGGAGAGCTATATTTATGGAGGGTGAAGGAACATCATGGTTTTGAACAAGGCCCTTCCTGATCATATGTCAACTGTGTCATGATGAAGTCATTTTCCTCTCTGAGACTGTTTCCCATCAGCTAAATAGAGATTTGGGCACTTCCACCTAGCAATGAGCATGCAAAAATGGGAAAAACATGTGAGGATCACTTGGCACGTGAATTGCCCTCTAAAATGGTCCCATCTGCTGTATAACAGAAATCAAGCTGTCTACAGGTTTGTCCTCAGAGTTTCTGGTACAGGGCTCAGCACAGGTGCACCTTTCCTCTGCTGACAATTTTCTCTTTGCTGACATCATTAATGTCTTTTAAAGGGAATTTTGTGAGAGATGTGTATTAAGAATAAGATTTTTTTTCACATTAATTTCAAAATATTTTCTGCTTCTGCAGGATTTATGCAGATGCCCTTCTGCTCAAGCTAATCTCACTTCACATATTCATTTAGTTATTTATTTATTTAATAAATATTCACTCAGAACCTACTATATATAAAGTACTATGTTAGATATCATATAGCATGTAAAAGTGACTTCCACGTATTCATTTGATCATTCATGTGTTCATTTGTTGACTTATTCTGAGGCAGCTCAACCTTCCAGGCTCAGGCAGTCCTCCCACCTCACCCTCTCAAGTAGCTGGGACTTCAGGCATATGCCACTACATCTGGTTAATTTTTTGATTTTTTTAGAGATGAGGTCTCGCTGTGTTGCCCAGGCTGGGCCCCAACTCCTGGGCTCAAGTGATCTCCCATCTCAACCTCCCAAAGTTCAGGGATTACAGGAGTGAGCCGCCCCATGCAGCCCATGTATTTATTTATCAAACATATTCTGAGCACCAATAATCTAAGAACAACTCTTTGAGGTACCATGTTGAATATAAATATTTTTAATTACCCCTATGTCTCAACACCTTCAAATCTAATTTGTGACATACTTTCTTTAACAAAGCAAGTAAGTATGGAGCTCCTAATAAGTGCCAGATCGTGATGAGCTTTGAGTGACAGCTTGAGAAAGTTAAAATTAATCTTGTAGGCAATAGAGTGCAACAGAAGATTTGTGAACAAGCAAATAGCATAGTCAAAATCTTTTCATCAAGAGGGAAAGAGGGAAGGGGCTCTTCAGATGGCGGAGATAAAGAGGTTATTGCAATATTCGACATGGAAGCATAGGGCTTATTTTTGGGATTTGGATACCTGGATTCATGTTCTGTGGCAGAAAACATTTTTCCTTGTATTCAGATGAGGCTACACACTCACTCGAAACAGTTGGGTCCTTGGAAGGAGTTTCTTTACCTGGAGAAGATGAAATAAAAGGTTATTTGTAGACGGTAAGGAAGTTGAAAACAAGTTATAAGCAAGGCTATAGTTCCGGTCAAGTGACAACATTTTTCCAGGATTGGTGGCATAGAAGAATTCTAATTGTTATCACCATTGCTTTATAATTATCTAAGCTATTATCAAAGAACTGTCATACATGCTATCTCAATCCAGCAGCAGTCTGGGTATGCCCATCTTATTAAAAAAGCAGATCTCCATTCACATATCAAACTAAGTTTCATGGCTTAGAACACTGAGGGTGCTTAATATACATTGAGCCTACACAGGTCATCACAGGTCTGACTGCAGCAAGGCTTAAAGTTCAATGGGGGTAGATAATCCCAGCAGTTTGGGAGGTCAAGGAAGGGAAGAGCTGGAGTGAAGACAGGCACTGGCATCATTAGGGATATAACTGGGGTGTAGTTGTAATGGCCCTGAAATGTATGATTGTCCCCAGCTGTCCTTCTGTCTGGACATTAAATAGGATCCTGTCAAGCATCTCTTTCTTTCCAATTCTCTGAAAAGCTACTGTCTTCGCAACTGTAGAAGTGGAGTGAAAACGAGAAGAAAGACGATCAAGACACAGGCTAGAGCTGGGAAGGAGAAAACTTGGATGGCAGAGAGTTGAAAAGAAAGAAGATGGTACAGCTATTAAGCATAATGAAGTAGATACAGAGGGAAATGTCAGAAACATTTGCGGTAGAACATAGGTCTCCTTTATGTCACCCCTAAAGTACAACAAGGAAGCTCAAGTCCTTCACCCATTAATTTGGGTTGTTAGATTCTGTCTTTTTTTCCACAAACCTGTTCAAGAACTGTACCATGGAGTCAGAATGTCATAAGCATTACCTGGTCCTGACAAGCAGAGTTAGGGAACCTTGGCTCAACTACTATGTGTGTGTCACTCATTTAATTTGCTTACAGAATTGTGCATCAGAGCCAAACATGACTACCAAGTTTTGCATCCTGGATCTGTGCTTCTAATGATACAGCCTGACAACGTAACATGGGTGAAGCAGTCACACTCACTTCCGGTTAATGTTGAACCTAAATGCTCATATTGCTGATAATAGTTTGTGTCTCCATTTAGTGCCTATGGAGGGAGATTTTGACACCCAAGTTGAGGACCTTCCATTTCTTCACAGTGGGAGCAATCAGCACTGTTTTTGGGTAATGTACAGGAAGAATGAAGTGGATTTCAGCTTGAAAAGGCAGAAGCAGGGGCCCAGCAGCTCTTCATCCAGTAAATCTTGTTAGCTGTTCAATGCTGAAAGCTAAGCAGCTTAGCTGGAAATCTGGCAGCAATGAGCTATATTCAAACAGGATCATTTTTCAGTTCTGCCCTGAGGAACCAAAAGCATCTGCAGAAAAAAGGCACTGGCTTGGGAATAATGAGAAATGAGAATGAGCACAAATCAAATCTTCCCATACATGAGTTCAGGGAGCTTGGGCAAGATACTTCACCTGTCCACTTTGTGAGTTTTCACTTTCCCCACTTATAAATGAAAGACTGATCTAAATTAGTGCTTTAGAACCCCAGCTGCCTATTTGAATCATCTAGGTTGCCTTTTTAAAATATTGTTTCATCCCTAGAGGTTCAGATTTATTGATTTTTTTAATAAGTTCTTCAAAAGATTCTAATTTGAGCCAGTGTTGAGAACCATATGTCTACACTGATGCTTCTGAAACTTTATTGTACCTATGAATCACCTATGGATATTGATAAATGATTATTCTCCTTCAGTGTTTGAAAGCTGAGGTTCTGCATGTCTGATGTGTTCACAGGTGATTCCCTCCTGCTGCTCCCAGGACCACACTTGGAGTGGCAGCCTGCTTCCCTGGGACAAAGTTTGACCATAGACTACAGCAAACTCACAAATATCCTCTTTATTTTTTCAGGCCCACACAGTGAATTTTTAATTTGAACTGCTTGACATCATTCAGAAATTGACATGTTTCACATAACCCAGATGCTTGGATTTGTTTTGAAACATGGCAGATCTGCAGCCCAGGAGCCTCATTGTCATATGACAACAATTAGCTGGGGCCGAGTGGTTGCTGTTCCTCTACAGGGCATTTGTTCTCCAGCCACCATGGTCCCCACCCTATTCCATCATTCATTTATGCCTGGGCCTGGCAAGTTTGCAAGTGTATTCCCGCTGTAGACTTCTCTGTGAAAACGCAACAGCCTGACAATAAGGGTTTGTGAGGTGAGCCCACCTTGAAGAAGGGAAGTCAAGGATGGAGACCTCAGCTTGGGGAAAGGGTTTTTAAGCTTTGTAAGGATTTGTGAGGATTAGAGCAGAAAATTGCAAGGTTTTGCAAAATATGACTTGTGAATGTCTGTATCAGAATTTTTTAGATAATTGTTTTTAAAAAGATGTCTATACAAAAAAAACTTATAGAAAATATAGAAGAATATCTACTTGATGTTGCCAGTGATTTCCTAAACAGGATGGAAAAAGTGCTACCCTCAAAAGGAATAATGGATAAATTGTAATACATTAAAATTAGAAACATCTATTAATCAAAAGATGCAATTAAGAGACTGAAAAGCAAGTGACAGAGTACAAGAAAATATTGACCATATATATGTATAGTCATCAAATAACTAAAACATAGAACATATAAGGAATGCCAAAAATCTTTGAGAAATAGGTAGCCAGTCCACCAGAAAAATGGGCAAAAGGCTTGAATAGGCTTTTCACCAAAGACAATATCCAAACAGGTAATAAATACATGAAAATTTGTTTCACCTAATTAGGGAAATGAAAATTAAAACCACACTGGAATACAACTACACAGACTGGCTAAAATAAAACACAGATAAAGTCAAGTGTTTGTGAGGATATAGAGCAACTAGAATACCCATATTCTGCAAGTGTGAGAATAAACTGAAGTTCTATCTTTGGAAAACTGACAGTGTCAATTCAAGCTAAAAATATGCATGCACTAAGACCAAAAGACATCCACTAAAATATTAGGAGCAGCACTATCTATAAGAACACAAACTTGGCTGCAATTCAAATGTCAGTGTACCTAGAATGGACAAGTAAATGATGTATACATAGCATATAATTAAATCTACCACAGCAAGCCAGGCATGGTGGCACATGCCTACCGTCGCAGCTACTTGGGAGGCTGAGGCTAGAGGATCATTTCAGCCAGGAGTTCAAGCCCAGCCCAGGCAACGTAGCAAGACCCATCCCAAAAGAATTAATTAAATAAATAAATCCAACACAACAATGAGAATGAATGAATTACAACTTTATAAAACAATATCAATAAGTATATTCACTTGTGAAAAGTCACCACGCTGCACACATGATTTCATGCACAATTCTATATAAATGGTAAAACATTGTAAATCCTCTTAAAGCCTTTACTGACCTCAACATTCTTTTTTAAGCTTTTATTTTAGGTTTTGCGGTACATGTGAAGGTTTGGTACCTAGGTAAACTTCTATCATGGAGGTTTGTTATACAGATTATTTAATCCCCCAGGTCTTAAGCCCAGTATTTAACAGTTATCTTTTCTGCTCCTCTCCCTCCTCCCACCCTTCACCCTCAAGTAGACCCTAGAGTTTTTTGTTTTCTTCTTTTTGTTCATAAGTTCTCATCATTTAGCTCCCACCTATAAGTGAGGACATGTGGTATTTGGTTTTCTGTTCCCAAATTAGTTTGCTAAGAATAATGGCCTCGAGCTCCATCTATGTCCTGTGAAAGACATGTTCTCATTCCTTTTTACGGCTGCATAGTACTTTATGGTGTATATGAGTTAGTGGTAAATTTTTATGAAAAGCTGAATTTTTAAAATATTCCTGGAGCCCCTCTCTATCTACTATACCTTGGAACATCTAGCGGTAGAGCCCTGAGGTGTGCATTTTTAATTAGCACTTTGGATATTTCTGATGTCTTCTAGAATGTGAGAATGCTCAAGCCATTTCACCAGAGGCCTTGGATCCCATGAGCTAGAAGGGCAGCTCTTGGAGAAACAATAAGGAAGTGGAAAATTAGAATGTATTCTATAATAGGAAAAGCAGCCAATAGTTACACATGGTTTGACCGTTCACATAATTCTTTTACATGTGGAGTTATATATGTTTCAAACATGAAGAAGTTTGAAAACTTGAGCTGGGCCATGATAAAGAATCAGAGATGATTCAAGGCAACAAAAAAATTGTTATACAGGATAAATTACCTTAGAAAAAAATGTATGATTTTTTTAATAACTGAAAGAAAATAAACCAAAAGGTCTATAGTAGTTATTGCTAAGTCATTTTAACAATCTTTTTGATGGTTTTCATCTACTTTCCAAATGTTCTATTTTTCTTTTTTGTAGTCACATTTAAATATTATTTTACTGAAACACCAGTTTTTGAAAGATAAAGGTTTTGTATATTAAAGATGATAAACAACACAATCTACTAACAATACAGGCTGCTGATTAATCATTGTTTTAATATTAATACTTTACTATTTAAATTCCAGCTTTGACAATTGGCCCAGTAATATCAGTAATATTCTTTTTATTATATTTTCTTCTTCAGTATAGAATGCAGTCTAGGGTCAAGTATTACATTTAGTTGTTAAATATCTTTAGCCTCCTTTCATCTGGAACATTTCCATACGCTTTTCTTAGTGAAATTTTTTTTCTCTGATGACATTGACATTTTTGAATGATAAAGTCCCTCCTCCACCCTTCTTTTAGTTTTTCTTCAACTTTTTTTTAAGTTCAGGGGTGCATGTGCAGGATGTGCAGTTTTGTTATATAGGTAAACGTGTGCATGGTGATTTGCTGCACAGATCATCCCATCACCTAGGTATTTAGCCCAGCATCCATTTATTATCTATTTAAAAATGTGGAACACTTCACAAATTTGCATGTCATCCTTGCACAGGGGTCATGCTAATCTTCTCTGTATCTTTCCAGTTTTAGTGTATGTGCTGCCAAAGCAAGCGCTCTATTTTTCACACAGTCTGTAATCAGCATGCATTTGTTTTCTAACACTGAAGGCAGGTAGAGAAGTGGCTAGGGATATGCAGCAATCAGACAGTCCTGGACTCAAACCCTGGCTTCATAATTAGCCATGTGACCCATGTGAACCCAGTCTATGTGGAGGTGACTCTCTCCCTAGCTCCAAAAGTGAGCACATGATTCAGGCATAATCCAAATGGGTTATACAGTGCCATGGCCACATGATCAAAGTTAAGCCAATGGGAATTAGTTCTAGGACCCTTGTCAGTACACTTAGCGAAGAGATTTCTTTTCACTGCACCAGAAACTATGAATACAATAGCCTGGAGCTGTGATGCCCAGCACAGAGAGAAAGCCCATTTGACATTGAGTCCAGCTCACACAAACAGAGCTTAGGAAAGATAGCTTTCTGATAATATCATCTGAACACCTAGATTTAGCAATATCTGAAGAAAAAAACTTGGACTTTCAGTTATTAATCAATAAATTGCTTTTAATATAAGCTAGTTTTATTTTTATTATTATTGATCAGAAAAAGTTACTAACACTCAATTCAGAAAAACATTGAGATTTATTTGTAAATTGTCAAACTGGTTTCCAAAGAGGTTATAACATTTTGTATTCCTACCAGCAGTGTGTGAGAGTTCTAGTTGCTCCTTATCCTCACTAACACTTAATATTATCCATCTTTTTAATTTGAGCCATTCTAAGAGGTATGCCATTTTATCAGACTGTTTCCATTTGCATTTCCTTAATGATTTATGACATTAATCATTTTTTCACATGCTTATTAGTCATCCATATATTTTTGATATGAAAGTGTCCATTCCAACATTTTGCAATTGTTATCAGGTTGTCTTATCATTTATTGAGTTGTAAGAGCTTTTTTATTAATATACTTGTTCTGAATATGATTCCCCAGTTGATGGCTTGCTTTTTATGTTCTTGGCAGATGTATTTAAGTGAGAGGAAAACAGGATAGGGTGGGAATGAGCTTTGTACACACATGGGATGGTAGAAGCCACCCTGCACATGCCAGGGAGATGGGTGGTTGTGGGACCTAAATGGATAAGTATGGTAGGCTCAAGATGGGGGAGTACTTTAAGGCAGGCAGGGGCATTTAGAATGGATACAGTAAGCAATTGGGAGATGTGAAATGTTCTTGAGTATGGGAATGGTATAACAAAAGTAAAAAAGTTCTTGGGATAACATGGGAAGGACCAAGAGAAAAAAACACAATAGGCAGGGAGACCAGCTGAAAAGGTGCTATGAAAATCCAGGGATGTGAGTGCCAGAATATGGGCTGTGATCCTGGCAATGAGAAGTGGGGGCATGTAGTGAATGAGGCTGTATTTTAAAACAAGAAAAGAGAAGGCATCTTTGCATATTAAATATGAGGGATAAAGGTGGAGAAGAAGCAAGAACTGCAGAAAATGAATGAAGGAAGGGATTTGAAAGATCACCTAGTTCCACTCCCAGTTTTACTGTTGAGAAACTAAGGCCCAGAGAGGAGTCAGGATTTTACTGAGATCACACAGCAAGTTAGCAAAAGAGCCAGAGGCCATCCAAATCCATGGATACAGACCTTACCATTTTCACTACATCAACCTGACCTCAGAACTCTAAAGTCTCAGGCCTCTGATCAGGGAAACATCTTAAAACAGCTTGCTGAAAATGAGAATTCACCCTCATTTTTCCTCTCTCAATCTCTCTTTGCTCCTACAAACCCACCACCGTGCTCAACTTTAAACAGAAGACTAAACAGTAAACATTTCTCTGTATTTTTTTCCTTTACTCACATCTTTTTTTCTTTTTTGACCCAACAATCCAACCATCAGCAGTTTTTAAGGATGTAAACCCACTTTCTCCTTGTTGGGAGGGATAGCATGTTAGAACTACAGCTACATCTATCCACATGAATATATCTTAGATCATAATATTTAGCAAAAAAAAAAAAGTTTAATTATGATATCATTTTGTCTAAGTTTTAAAGTCTGCAAAACAATTCCTTGTAATGATTGTGAGTTTATGAATATGTAGTAAAAGCACATAACTACTGAATTCATGAAAGTGATTATGTGGAGAGAGAAGGGGAATGAGATTGGAAAGAGATATCCAGGGGCCCCTAAGTATGTTTGTGATGTTTTATTTCTTCAAAAAGTAAGAGAAAGAAAAAAGTAAAGTTGGCCGGGCGCGGTGGCTCAAGCCTGTAATCCCAGCAATTTGGGAGGCCGAGGCGGGTGGATCACGAGGTCAAGAGATCGAGACCATCCTGGTCAACATGGTGAAACCCCGTCTCTACTAAAAATACAAAAACATTAGCTGGGCATGGCGGTGCGTGCCTGTAATCCCAGCTACTCAGGAGGCTGAGGCAGGAGAATTGCCTGAACCCAGGAGGCGGAGGTTGCGGTGAGCCGAGATCGCGCCATTGCACTCCAGCCTGGGTAACATGAGTGAAACTCCGTCTCAAAAAAAAAAAAAGAAGAAAATGTAAAGTTATAAAGATAACATGGCATAATGCAAAAATTTGTTACAGCTAGATGGTGGTATAATTATTCTAATATTCTCTATTATCAGTATGTTTCAAATGCTTTACACCTCTTTTAAAATTCAAAAGTGAAGCATCATTTACTATTGTCAGCATTCACCCTTGATGTCCTGTTATTATCCTGATGATTCACATTTATCGAAAAGGTTAAAAGGAAAGTTACAAGCACCAGTGATCAACAGAGGCAAATGTATCTGTTTAAGGGCGTAAATCGGCCAAATTTCTTCAAACAAGTATTGAAAATAAGGGAGAAATACTAGAAGCTTTTCAATCAACAAACTGTAACATGACTTTCTCTGTGATCCAAAGTGAGCAACTATAACAATGGCAAGAAAAAACTCATAGATAGGGTGAGGAGGTCAGAGGTGATAGGAACTTATCAGAACCTATCCTCTCACCATGTGCAATCAGGAGACTTCTGTGAGCAATGGAGAGCCATCCCAGGGAACAGATGCTGCAGGCAGAGTCCACATGTAAGAATACAGCTGCCTGGAGTAGTCAGAGTCAACATTCATTATTGCATTACTCCATGCAAACCAGCCTGCCAGCTGTCCAGTACTCAATGCTATCAAGAGCCTTCTCTTTTCCTGCATCCCTTAGCCTTGAGGACTCACTGTTCTCCACTGTTAACTCCCACTTAAATAGACACAAAGCAGAAGCAGCCAGCCCGGGAAACATGAGTATGGACTTCTCCAGGCCAGTAAGGAATTAGGAGGAGGTGATGTGGGAGTGGTCCATATTAACTAACGATAAAACAGCCCATAGTTACTGAAGGGTTATCAAAAGCCAGACCCTGTGAGATGTCCATGAGATGAGTTATTCAATTTAATGTTCACAAAAGTTCCATGGAATGAGTACCACCATTAGATGCAGTTTGTAGCCAGGAAAACTGAGGTTCTAAAAACATGAGAGACTTACTCACGGTCATACAACTATTAAGTTGCTCCAGGATGGATCTCATACTTTGTTCCTAAAAAAGGAATGAAGTATTTCTAGGGTAAATGGGGCAATCTGGAATGGGAATATCCAGATCAACTGGACTTGGACCTACAACACCCATATCAACCTCACTAGAAAAGGGCCTGGCACATCTGGGGAAGAATATGGAGAAATGGCATGAAAAGTCTCAAGGGAGATACACAGCAGGCCGACTGTTGGTGAAAAGAAGAATCTGGAGTGCCAGCTAGTAATTAATGGCAAAAAGAAGGTGAAAAAATAAAGTAATTGAATGATAGTGTTATTAAGATTTTGACCTTTGTCAATATTTTGTTTGTTTATTTGAGCTGCGTAATTGTTCTACAGGAAATCTTTGGTTGAAGGACAGATGTCAAATAAAAGTAGAGCCACTCCAGGTAGGGATGAGAGGGAACAGGAGCAGAGCTCCCTGAGACACCTCTACACAGCAGTTTACAACCCTAAAATTGTATGGATGACCAAATGGCAGCCCAGAGAGAGCGGGATATACTAGGGTGGTCAAAATGGAATTAACAATGGTTAATTTTATTGTGCTTAACTGTGCACCAGGCTGTTTCACATGTAGATTTAATCCCCACCACAACTCTATGAAGAAGGCACAATCATTTCATAAAAGCTGCAGATAAGGAAACTAAAACACACAGAAGTTAAATAAGTTGTCAAGGCGAGTAAAAGAACCAAGATCAAATCCAGACACTTTGGCCTCAAAGACCAGGTGAGTAGCCAAGATGACACCTGCCTAACTAGAGCTAGATGGAGCCAGATCTAGAACCCCAATCCCTGACTTCCAGACCAGTGGTCCTGTATGTCTCCCTCCATGCTATTTCTGCTCCTATGTGGCACAATGACAATAGGACTTAGGGGGAGGTACTGAAAAGTGTTTACATCTGAGAAATCTGGCAATGCGAAATGGTTCATAGCTAAAGTCGTGCCTTTTGTGCCAAGGGCATCGTTTGGGGTTTGTTTTGCTTCTAGTTTTAGGCCCAGGGGCTGCCTTTTTCTGGGAGGCACTCCCTGCTGTAGGTGCCAAGGTGCCTAGGCCAAGACTTCAAGCAGAGGAAGCAGAATATGGTTGCCTGGTTCACTTTAAGGACCTCGAGTGCCTTCTACAAGCCCAAATCATAAGACTACAGAAGAAAGTTGTCTGTCAGAGAGTAGAAAGCCCTTCGCTAGGGGATGCCCCTTGGCTCCTCCTCCCAGGAACCATGGCGGCGCTCCAGGAAGACATAGAGTTCTAACAAGGGTTAGGAATGATTCCTTGGAGCAATGTTCCCCTACCTCCCAAGCAAGCCTCCCTCCCCCAGTGTATCCCCACATTTCCCCAAAGCCACCATTCTTCTTGATAAACACCACACAAGAGAACACAAGGCCCTACCTTGATTCTCTTCCTAAAAAAAGCAAGAAGGTTGTTTCAGGGAGACCAACCAGCCTGGTTGGCCTGGAACTGACATATCCCAGCAAATTCCTCAGTCCCACACAAACCAGAATGGCTGGTCACCCTAAGTCACTCTCCCATGACTGGACAATTTCTTAGAGCAATAACTCTCCGTTGCCTCAACTTGATACACACTCACACACATGAACACACACAAATCACACTGTAAGAGATGGAGGCAGGAAACTGCCTGTTTTTCTCCTGTAACAGCAACCCTGACAAAAATAGGCTTGAATGACTAAGGCCAAGTTTATGACCACCTATAGGCCACAGAGGAACTCACAGCCTGAACTTTCTTCCTGTCCTGGTGAATCTCGGGAAAAAAGGAAGGAAGGGCTTAGTCACACCCTGGGAGTGGCAGCCAGGAGCAGTGCTGCTCAGCTCCTGACAGAATGAGCTCAAAGCCTCTTTCTTCAGGAAAAAATAGATGTTTCCAGGCTTTACTCCCTTTTTACAGAGCCAGCATGACAAACACTTACCCAGGGAGGAAGGAAAGGCAGCGAGAAAGCAGAGCCATCTCCCCATCTTTGGGAGAAAAGTTTCCCCAACCCAGCAGGTCCCTGAACCTCCACTGGACCATCCACCTCGGCCAAGCCACATGCCAAGGGCCCCCTGGGAAACTCACCTGGGCCCCAGGTCAGACTCCGCTCCCCGGGGATGCAGAAGCAGCCACCCATGTGTGTACCATCCTACCCTGGCCGAGGCCCTTGGGAACACCAGCCAGAAAAGTGCTGCAAGGGACAGCCTCCCAACGGTGTCCCTCCTCCCGCCTCCTCCCTGGCACACGAGGGACCGAGGCTTGCTCAATGCACAATGCAGCCTTTGATATCCCGGCTACAGCAGGAGGCCCAGGGAGTGTGGGAGGGGCAGCCAAGCCCAGCCTGCAGGCCCACAGCTCTTGCACTGTCAGGCCTGGGGAACAGGGCTCCTCCCTGCCTCTCAGCAGATCGCTTCTTGCCTATCAGCCTGCAGCACATTCCTCGCATTCTAGGATTGAGATACACAGTTTGCTTCTTGTGGGGGCAGCCAGGGCGGGGGAGGAGGGCAGAGAACATCCCAGAGATCAAGACTGCTGTTCTTGCTCCCTCCCTGACTGACTTGGCCCACATGACTGGCCTGCTACCCCTTTAAAGTGATCTCCAGCCAGCCTCTCTCTGCAAATGCCTCCCTTGGCTCTCTGATAAAGTTAGAGCTGTGGGTGCAGCATTTCACCACAATCTAGCAGCATCGATGAGCCAGCTCCTCACTGGTGAACACGCAAAGCCCCAGCTGCTGGTATGCAGGACACAGGATGGGGACTATAGTTTATAATGTGTCATATATTTCAACATAGAAGAGAGGATTTTGAATGTTCTTACCACAAAAAAAAAAAATGATGTTTGAGATAATGGATATGCTAATTACTTTTATTTGATCATTACACGATATATAGATATATTGAAACAACACTCTCTAGCCCATAAATATGTACAATTATTATGTGTCAATTAAAAAAAGAACTAAAAAAAGAAATACAGCAAGACTACAGATAGGCATGCAAAACCTGTCCCACCAGACTAATCTCATTCCTGTTTCACATAGGCAGTGGAGCAGGAGAATGCAGTTGACACAGTGTGGCTAAATTTCAGAAAACCTCTCGAGACCTAGCAAAGGCGATGGAGAAAATATGGTTGAATGCCAGCAAGGATGGACGAAAGCATGACTGCTCTAACCACCAAGCTCAAAGAGCACTGCTCACCCAGTGTTTTCTTCAAGCCTGGAACAAAGTGGTAAGAGGATCCTGGTGAGAGGCCCAAAGAAGAAGAGGTGTGAGCCAAGAGCAGGTGGGGTCCTGCTGGGCCTGCGTTGCAGGCTATTTAGAGGCTGAACTTGAGGTCAGTATCACCAGCATTTTAAGGAGAGCAGTGGCCTGGTCAAGTTTATATTCTGAGAGGAGCACTTGTATGACCAGGCGAAGAATGGCTTAGGGGTCAGTCCCACTGAAGAAGTCAGGAGTATCCACTGCACGCACCAGCGTAGACCCAGAGGAAAGGGTCTCAAGCCTGTCTCTGAAACTTTGCTGACCATCTCTGTGCTGACTCAATCTGAGTCTTCAGCAAGCAGCCACTTAAAACTGGTATGTATGGTTACTGAATGTTTACTGTGGGTCAGGCTCTCACTATACATTATTTCATTTAAATCCCACAACAGCCCCATTATGTAGGCATCATTTCTACTTTGTAAGTGAGGAAACAGATAAAGAGGAGTGTATAACTTGTCCAACTCCCTCCCTTCTCCCACCATTTATGAATGTTCAAGACTGAGCCAGGTCTAGCTGATTCCACAGCCCAGAAGGATCACATTTCTAATACATGGGATACATTGCATGTTTTCCCATGACTACTAGGACACACAGTGAGGAAGGCCTAGGTAGGACTAAAATCGCTGGAGCCAGCTAACCATTTATGCAAATCCCAGGAGATGAGAGCTGAGGCGGGGACTAGAGTACAGGAGGGATGGGGTCTCTCTGATCACATTGTCACCAAAGAGGATGTTTTCTCTGTGCAGATTTATTTAAAGTATCTACTTCCCATATGGTCTCTCATGTGTTTCCCTTACCGAAGCACAGTGTTTTTGAGTACGAGTTAGGATGTTTTCTTGGGCCCCCAATGAAAGGAGAAGGATTTCTTTAGAAAGCAGTCACTTAAAACTAGGATGTACATGAAAATCAGACAATGATGAGAAGCCCCAGGCTGTAACTTACACAGGCTGACAAATGTGCAGACTTATCATTGCTCCTTGACTGGTCTGCACACCACTCTTACACAGGTACAACAATCAGACTATAAATGATCAAAACCAACTATTGGACGGATCCCAGGCCATCTGTCATAGATGACACCCTAGACAGTTGGCCAAGACTCACACTGCAGCAAGTCGTAAATGAATAGTCCATTCTGGATGAAGTCATTGCTTTCCTTGAGATGTAAGAAACTAGTGCTGCTCTGCTCCTGGGTAGCCTGATGAATTTATTAGGGCAAAGAGATGACCAGGCAGGAGCAAAGGCCCTGAAGTAGGAACTTGCTTAGCATGTTAAAGGAGGTGTGGCTGAAGGCTAGTGAGGCAGGGGAAGGCACAGAGATGAAGTCAGAGAAAGCAGCAGAAGAAAGCACTGATACATGGGACACATTGTGTGTTCTCCCATGACTACTAGGACATACAATGAAGAAGGCCTAGGAAGGATTGAAATCTCTGGAGCCAGCTAACCATTCATGCAAAGCTCAGGAGATGAGAGCTGAGGCGGGGAGTGGGGTGCAGGAGGGATGAGTCTCTCTGATCATGTTGCCACCAGAGATGATACAGTGTAAGGCCTTGGAGGTCATCTAAGGACTCCAGCTTTTATTCTGAATAAGGTAAGAGCCAATGAAGTACACTAAAAAGAAGAGTAACATGCCTGAGTTATGGTTTCAAAGGGTTAGTGTGGCTGCCCCACGGAAAATAGGCTATAGATGGAACTCCAGATATGCAGCAATTGTAACATCCAACAGGGAGATGATGATGTCTTGAACCAAAGTGATATTGGTAGAGGTGATGAAAAGGGCTTAGGTATTAGACATATTTTGAAATAACGGTGTATTAGTCAAGGTACTCCAGAGAAACAGGACCGATAAAAGGTGATACAGATAGAGAAAGGGAGAGAAAAAAAATTAACTAATTGGCTTCTGTAACTGTGAGGGTTGGCAAATCTGAAATCCATAGGGCAGGCCAGCAGACTGGAAACTCAAGTAAGAGTTGCTATTGCAGTCTTTAGTCCAAATTCCACAGAGCAGCAGACTAGAAACACATACAAGTTTCCCATGTTGCAGTCAAGAATTCTTGAGAAGAATTTCATATTTCTCAGGAATCTTCATGTGTTGATACAACATTGAATGTATGAGAGGGGGAAAAAATCTACTCTAGAGTGATTCTAACATTTTTACCTGTAAAACTGAAATAATTTAATATTTATTGAAATGTTAAATTCTAGGATAAAAGAAGCTTTGTGAATTGAAACCAGAAGTTTGGCTTTTTATTATGTGTGATATTTAATATTTTAATGTGTGATATTTAGTATATCCAAGCAAATATAGGCAAAGCAATCTGGAGTTCAGGCAGAAGTTAAAACCTGAAGGTAAGTATTTGGGAGTTGTCACTGTGTAGAGGGTATGTAAAGTTAAAAGACCAAATAAGATCTCCTAAGGGAGAAAGTGGAGGATAGAATACAGAGGATATATCAAGAATGAGCCCTACAAGCTTACCAATTTTTATATGAATGAAAAAGGGGTACAAAACCAGCAAAAGAGAGAGAGACCGGCCAGTGAGAGGATGTGCACCAAGGGCATAAGATGCTACAGAATTCAAGTAAAGAAAGTATTTCAAGAGCAGAAGGTGATTATGTCAAATGCTGCTCATAAGTAAGATGCAGACAGAGAACTTACCACTGCACATCTTGGAGCAGTGGACATAAGGCTAGATTGGGCAAGCCTCAAGGGTATATGGTTAAAAAAAAAGTGGAGCTCCAACCCACCTTCAACTCACCGCCATCACTGTCATTGCCATCATTATGGAATACCTTTTGTTTCCTTGATATTTGCTTGGTGTTCAGGGGTTACAAACTCATATGTCTGTAAGAGTCAGGCAGCTGATGGAAATGAGTGAGCTGTCCAGAAGACAAGTGGCAGCTAATCCCACTGAAACTGCCTGATGGATGCTTTCTGCCTGCTGCAAAAACAAAACCAGTTCACTGAGACTGGGGTATTGCAGCAAAGAAAACCTTTGATTAACGTGAGGCCAGCCATGCAGAAGAACCCAGGTTATCACTCCAGTCAATCTCCCCAAAGACTCAGAGTTTAGGGTTAAGAGTTTTTCAAAGATAGTTTGGTGGGCAGGGGGCAAGGGAGTGGGTGCTGCTGATTGGTTGGAGATGCAATTCATAGGAATGTGGAAAATGGTCCTCATGCACTGAGTTCATTTCTAGATGGGAAACACAGGACAGGTGAAGTCATGAGTCATGAATCTGGATGGGGTCACTCAGTTGTCAGAATGTAAGAGACTGAAAGATATATCAAAAGACCAATTTTATGTTCTACAATAGTGTTTTACCTACAGAAGCAGCTGGGGGAGTCACAAATCTTGTGGCTTCTGACCACATGACGCCTGAGCAATAAGGGATCATAGGAACTATATCTACATTTTAGCAGATTTCAGGTCCCTCCCATAATCTTAATCTTATGGTTTTTCATTAGTCCTTCCAAAGGCAGATTCAGCCCCCAAACAATGAGGGAATTCTTTTGGGGGGGGGGACTATTATCATCCTTGCTTCAAAGTTAAACTATAAACTAAATTTCTCCTATGGTTAGATTGACCTATACCTAGGGATGTGGAAAGACAGCCAGCCTGTGAGTCTAGAAGCAAGGTGAAATCAGTCATATTAAACTTCTCTCACTGCCATAATCTTTGCAAAGACAGTTTCACTGGTGTCAAGGTTGGGGCAACAACAGGGAGGGTGTACCTGTGGGGCATGGAGGGCGCTGCTCTGTCTAAGAAGAAGCCCCTGCTAGGCTTTGGGCAAGGAGGAACATGGTGCAAGACAGGCTGTGTAACCAGACATTCTTATTTGTCATGAAAACCAGAAATCCAGATTTGTAGCTGAAGCTTCCTAACGTTTAAATGTTCATAAGCTATGGGAGGCTAAGGCAGGAGTCCAAGACCAGCCTGGGCAACATATAAATGCCCTTTCTGTAAGAAAATGTTAAAAATAAATAAATAAATGTTTATAAATTAACTCAAAAAATCTTTCAAAGCACTATATACTTCAAGACAGACAAACTTGCCTGCAGACTAAATCCAACCCGAGAACCACCAGTTTGCCATTACAGATATAAAACTGAATTTTTTTCTTAGAAAATTTGTAATCTAGCTGGAGCAATAGTAACTTAGGTACTATAATTCCAGGGAAAAACTGAAAAGATCCCATTGTCCAATTGTGTCCCCTGGAAAAAGACATGTTGAAGTCTTAACCCTCAGAATCTGACTTTATTCAGAAACACGTTTGTTGTAGATATAATTATTTAAGATGACGTTATAGTAGAATAGGGTAGGTCTCTAATACAATGTGACCTTATAAAACTGTCCTTATGAAAAAACAACCTGGGCTGGGCACAGTGGCTCATGCCTATAATTGCAGCACTTTGGGAGGCAAAGGCTGGTGGATCACGAGGTCAAGAGATCGAGACCGTCCTGGCCAACGTGGTGAAACCCCACCTCTGCTAAAAATACAAAAATTAGCTTGGTGTGGTGGTGCATGCCTGTAATCCCAGCTACTTGGGAGGCTGAGGCAGGAGAATCACTTGAGCCTGGGAGGCAGAAGTTGCAGTGAGCCGAGATTGTGCCACTGTACTCCAGCCTGGTGACAACAGAGTGACACTCTGTCTCAGAAATCTCTGAATAGAAAAGGACATGCAAGGAGCATTCCATGTGACACTGAAGGCAGAGATTGGAGTTTCGTAGCCACAAGCCAAAGAATTTCAAGCATTGCCCACAAACCACCAGAAACTAGAAAGAGACAAGGAACGATTCCCCCTACAGGTTCAGAGGGAGTATGGCCATGCTGATGCCTTGATTTTGGACTTCTAGTTTCCAGAACTATAGGACAATTTATTTCTATTATTTCAATCCAGTTTGTGGTACTTTGTTAGAATAGTCCTAGGAAAATAATGCAGATTCCATAAGAGATAAGGATATGTAATTTATTCAACAAATTATTCAGTGAACAAATATTTATTGATCATCTTGTACACCCAGCCATTGATCTAAGTCTAGAGGATACATCAGCAAGGAAAAAAGACGACATATCTCCCTCGTGTAGTTTTCACATGCTAGAGAAAGGAGAAAGGCAAGAAACATCATAAATAAGTAAATTATATAGTGTGTTACAGGTGGAAAATCTTATGGGGAAAAAAAGAGGTCAGCCTGAGTAAAGGGGCTGCAGTTTTCACAAGGGCAGAGAGGCAGGAGTCATTACTGAGAAAATGACAACTGAGCAAAGACTGAAAGGACATGAGGAAAGGATCCAGGGACAGCCAGAGGAAGAGCCTGCCAGGGAAAAGGAAGAGTCAGACAAAAGGCCCGGGGGCAGGAGGGTGCCCAGCATGATAGAGGAAGAGCAGAAGAAAGTGTGACTTGAATGTAGTGAGAAAGGAAAAGGAAGCAGACACCCTCAAGGGCATAATTAAAGAAAGAATGAAGAAGGAGCTTCATTACAAAAGTGTGGGCAGGATTAAGGTAAACCAGCAAGTATGATGAGACCCTCCACGGCTAGAAATAAAAAGGAGTCATAATATCCTTAGGCCTGAAGGCACAAGAGGAGGGGTAGCTAGTAGAATCTAGCAAGAGCTGGCTGCAGCCAGGGCCCCGGGCCAGGAGCTGTGTCTTTGATAGAGGAGCATAGCCATGACCTAGCCAAGATCATGAATAGAAAGGGGCCAGCAGAATAAATACTCCATCCTCTCACCTTCCATCATCCCCTAACTGAATATAACTGGAAGCCAAAGAGTAAGAGAGCTTTGTGGAGGAAGCCCGTAGAGGCCAGCCTCCAGGGGGCACAGCACAGGGTAGAAAAGAGTGCAGAATAGGTGCCAAAGGATGACTGAAGATTGGCCAGCACAGGGAGATTTGCAGGAAATGAAGTCAGAGAGGTAACAGGGACCTGGGTATATAAAGCTTGCTAGATCATTTTAAGGATGGTGGCTTTCATCTGAGTGAAATGGCAGCCATTGGAGAATTTTGGGGGGAAGAGCGATATGACTTAAGATTTGAAAGAATCACTCAAGCTGCTGTGTTGAGAATAGACTGGGTGAAAAAGGATAAGAGCGAAGCAAGGAGACTGGAAGGAAGCTATTGCAGTAACGCCAGCAAGAGCGTGGCAGGACCAGGGGGTCGCCCTAAAGAAAAACAAAACTGCGGCAAACTTAATAAACTAGAGAGGTTATGTGAGTCAAGTTTGAGGACTGCAACCCAGAAGTATAGATTCAAGTTGCCCTGAATATGCGCTGGAATTAGCAGCAATTACAGGTGGGTTTTTAAAGGGGAAAAAAAGCAGCAGTTCCTCAGTTATTTACCAATAATTTACATTAAAATAACATAAGCTATTGATTGGCTATGCATCGTTATTTCTTTCACAGATTCCAGGGAAACGAAGAGTATGCAAAACGTCTTTAAAAATGGACCCAGGGCATGGGTGCAGGAGACATTACTGAAGTCCCATACTCATGTCTCTGAGCTTTATAAATTTTGCATATCTCACACAGCTCAGAATGTTTTGAGCATTTTTCTTTTCTTAAAGATAATATTAAAGTAGATTTGGCCTGAGGATGCCTACATATTTGATTTCTTATGTTACAAACTATAACCTAACTTAGTACATAACCTAACTGAAACTAACTTGGGTGTATACTTTTGTAACAAAAAGCTGAGTCTCAGCCAATCAGAGCAGCAGAGCTTCAGTCAGCTAGAGGTAGCCAACTGATCAAACCATGATCAAATAAGGCACATGCTGAGCTGTAGCCAATCGAGCAGCCTCTGTACCTTATTTCTGTTTTCTGTCCATAAACGCTGCCTGCTCAAGTTGCAGCCTGGAGCTCTCTGAAACTGTTCCTGTTCTGGTGGGAGTGGGGCAAGAACGGGGGTTCCCAATTTGTGGATCATTCTTTGCTCAATTAAATGGTGTTAATTTTTCAAAAGTTTTTTCTTTTAACAGTAGTAGCAGTGGAGGTGATGAGAAGTGATGAGTCTGGTTTATTTTGTAGGTTGAGGCAAAATTGACTGTTGCATGAGATGTGGGGTATGAGAGAAGGCCTGAGCACCTAGGATTAGAGGTGCCATGAACTGATGGAGGTTGTGTAAAAGTGTGACATAAAAAAAAAACACATGGTGGCCATGGTGGCTCATGCCTGTAATCCCAGCACCTTGGCCACCAAAGCAGGAGCATTGCTGGAGCTCAGGAATTTGAGACCAACCTGGGCAATATAGCAAGACCTCAACTCAAAAAAAAAAAAAAAGGGGGAAATACACATTTGGTCTCTGCCCCTGGTTCTTGAGACAGAGCTCTTAAAACTTTTATGATTTCCTAAGTGACATGATCATCTGACACAGAGCTCCTAAATCCCTTGGAAATTCCTGGAGGATAGGAACATCTTTTGTCCTAAAGGTTCTAAAGGTGGACTCCTTAGCCAGGGGAAAATCAACTATCTGATTAGATTAGAACTTTCAATCCCTACTCCCCTGACCTCTGAAGAAGAGAGGGGAGCTAAAAATGAGCTAATCACCAATGGTCAATGATTTAATCAGTCATGCTACATAATGAAGCCTCTATAAAACCCCAAAAGGACAGGGTTCAGAGAGCTTCCTGGTTGATCAATCAGTAGAGGTGCTGGGAGGGTGGCACACTCTGCGCCCCTTCTCACATCCCTTACGCTATGCATCTTTTCCATCTGGCTGTTCATCCATATCTTTTGTGATAGGCTTTATAATAAATGGGTAAATGTAAGTAAAGTGTGTCCAAGTTCTGTGAGCTGCTCTAGCAAATTAATCAAATATAAATAAGGAATCATGGGAACCCCTAATTTACAGCTAGCTAGTCAGAAGTACAGTTCACAACCAGGGACTTGTGACTGACATTTGAAGTGGTGGGCAATTTTGTGAGACTGGGCTCTTAAACTGTGGGATCTGACGCTATCTTCTGGTAGATAGTGTCATAACTGAACTGAATTATAGGACACCCAGTTGGTGTCTGCTGGAGAATTGCTTGGTATGTGAGGAAAACACACAGATACATTTTGCTGAGAAAATATTTTTTTCAGGAAAGTAGTAAAATACTCTATATGCTGTGTTGAGTATTGTATTGTAAGCGACAGTAGGAATAACAGCTTGTTTCTCCTATTGTTACAATTGGCACTTGATCTATCTCATATGAGGGTCAGGAGGAGGACTGCCAGGGGAGCAGGTTTGGCTGAGTGCGGGGGGTGGGTAGAACTGTTCACAAGCCTGGTATTTAGGGGAAAGATCTCTATGGAAAATATAGACTTGGGAATCATCAGTAAATAGATATATATTCAATATGAAAAGAAAGTTAGCACTTCTCAGGGGGAAAAACAAAGTCTTATGGAGGAGGTATCATGTGACTGGGGGCCTTCAATGATGAGATTTTGATAAGCAGAAAATAGGTAGGAAGACAATCCCAGATTAAGAAAGAGGCATTATCCAAAAATGCTACGATTACCATCGAGGCCAGTTTAGGGAACACTTTTTTTCAGTTTGAATGAGCAGAGGACTGATTTTGGAGGGAGCCAGTGGCAGAAATATGATCAGAATGTTAGCCTTGTAACTTCCTATACACTATGGATACTAATTCATCAGACACCAGTGGTTACCTTAAAAGCTCTGTTTGTTGTGGACATTAACAACAACGATAATAACTGCTTATTGAGCACTTGTGTGTTCATGTGAAAACTCCTCACTTAATATTCACCCCCCTCCTAAAGATAAGGAAACTAAGAGTCTGAGTGATTTGCTCCAGCTCTGTCTGCCAGCAGGATTGAAACCACAGCAGTGTGACCCCAGGGCCTTTATCCTTACCACTCTGCTCTACTTCTTTGTCAGAAACACCAAACCAGATATCTGTGGTGGTAGAGCCGGACAGTCATCAGAAATGCAGACTACTAAGTCTCGGGCAAGGCTTTCTCCAGGCTTTCTTCTGCATGAGATGCAAAACATGCCCTCTTCAGGGGTCAGCCGAGGCTCCAGGAAAGAAGTTGGGGCTGCTGACCAGGGCTTGGGTTACCAAGCTGCTGACTCTGACTCACCTGGGAAAGCTGACTGCCTTTTAAAGCATATGCTCCCCGTTTTGTGTCTCCTATGGGCAAACCTGGGGTCGAGGGCAGAAAACCAAAGCCTCACCCTGGAAGGTTAGCACTGAAAGTCCCCTTGAACAGTAATGTGTCTATTCCTCTACTCCTTATCTCCTCCAATCCCATTTAAGACCATAGAGGCTACATCCCTTGTCCTACATTTTCTTGGAAGGTTTGTGACAAATTCTATACTAGAACTCAAATTTGAGAACTTTCATGTTCAGTGTGCTTCCACAAAAGATGCTAACATGAATTAGTTCCTGTTTTAAAATCAGGTTTCCTGGTGAGCAGGCTGGAATAGAATCATGTGTGTGTGTGTGTGTGTGTGTGTGTGTGTGGGCGCGCGCGCGTGTGTGTGTGTGTGTTTGTGTGTGTGTCTGTGTGTGTTTGCCAAGTTCATGGTACAAGCCCAGGACTGACACTCCCTACCACGCCCAGGGAAAGGAATTTCTCCACAGTTCAGCTTGCCTTTCAGGAAAATTTAGATTTTAGGCATCTGACCCAGTAAATAGGAATCCTGCTCAGGTGTCTTTCCTGGAGAAACACTCACACCTGTGTAGCAAGAGGCCTGTGCAAGGAAGCGTTCAGCAGCATCACTAGAAACCATGAGACACTGAAGGAACTCAAATGCTTATCAATACAGGAGTGATTATCCAGCAGTTAAAATGAATGAGTGGGTCTTCACAGAGTCAAGGAAAGATCCCTAAGATATTATTACACAAAGAAGACGGAGAAGAAAAGAAAGTTAGCAATACAATGATTACAATATGATCCCATTTCTGGAAAAGAAAAAATATCCCAATCATATGTATGTGTCTGCAAGTGTATGTAAAAGGAAGATCCTCTTGCCTGATGATTTCAATGAGTTTATTAACTCCACAATTGTGCACTGAGTGCCCTCTTTATGCTCCATAAGGGAATCATCTCATAGGGAGCAGAGCAGGCAACATCCCCGCCCTCTAGTAGCTGGATAAGGGAGGGATAAATCATGCCTGAGCCAGCAGAGCATATTTGACTCCCCAGAGCCTAACCAACCTTGTACATCACCCCTCAGAATCAGAGTGTCAACCGAGGGGAGTAGCCACAGCCGCAGCATTCAAGCCTATTTGTCACCAAGCCCATTGGGGATCCCCAGGCTGCCTCACCAGAGCAGCTGCACCCCTGGTGCCTAAGCTGATATGGTGCCCTACCCTCTAGGGAAACAGTCTTGACTGTGCTATTTCACCCTACTCTTTGGGCTGGGCAACTGCAGAGCTCCATCTTCTTGGATCTGAACCAGCCCTCTGGAGCCTGAGCTGCTGAGGTGTTCCACCTCCCCAAGGTGTTGAGTTGTCATTGCACTGCTCCCCACCTTCTAGAACCCAAGCCACAGCTGTGCCCCTCAATTCTGAGGAATTCTCTGCCACCGCACCTGGACTCACACACCCTAGGCCACTGTTGTGTTCCACCTCTCCAGGGTCAGAGTCACCATAATCTGCTACTTCCTCTCCTGATGCCTGAGTTGCCACTGTACCCTGTTGGCTCCAGGCCAACATTTCTGGAACACTCCTTTCTCTCCAGAGCCATACCAGTGTTGTGCTCTGACTCCCAGCATCAGAGTCACAGCTATGTACCTGACCCCTGGGCCCAAGCTGCTGGGGAGTGCCTCAGAGTAACAGTCCTCAGTTTAGTGGGAGAGCTTCATTCATGTGTCACAGAAAGTGAACCTGCACCCACATTACAGGTTCTACAATAGTAAAACAAGACATTGAATCCAGGACACAAACTCCACAGCTACTCCAAGCAGCTGTACTCTGGAACACAGCACCACTGTGGCTGCTTGTGGCCTGTGTCAGACCCAACACCAAGAGGGATCCCCTCAGCTACTTCTTCCCACTTTTTTTTGTTTTGTGGGAAAAACAAAAACAAGAGGACCCCCCTAAAGACTTTCCACTGAGAGTTCTAACAACCTACCCTGCCACTACTACTGCTACAAACTCTTGTAGCCTTAGCCACTGAATCAGCTGCATTTATCAACCATGTCAATCACAGCTGAAAAAACTGCATGGAGACTGCTCTACTGTCCCCACCTGCAACCAGAGCAAACACACTCTAGCCAACCTAGGACTCATATGCCAGTGAAAATCTTTCCCTATGAAAGCTACTCTAAAATTGGAGGAGATGACTATTTCATCAGAGGCACAGACGTCAACAGAAGGACACAAGAAGCGTGAAAAAGCAAGAAAATATGACACCATCAAAGGAATATAATCTCTAGTAATTGTCCACAGAGAAATTAAATTTCACAAATTTCCTGAAAAATAATCAAAATAATGATCTTAAAGAAGCTCCATGACATACAATAGACTACAGATAGAAAAGTCAATGAAATCAGGCAAACAACTAATGATCTGAATGACAAATTCAACAAAAATATAGATATCATTTAAAAAGAACCAAACAGAAATCTTGGAGCTGAAGAATTCAATGAATTAAATTTTTGAAAAATATACAATTGAGAGCTTCAACAGAAGAACATATAAAGCAGAAGAAAAAGTCTCTGAACTTGAAGATAGGCCTCTTGAAATAACCTACTTAGAAGAAAATAGGGAAAATTTTTTAAGGAGTGAAGAAAACCTGCAGGACTTATGGGACACCATTAAATGAACAAATGCTCACATTGTGGACTTCAAAGGAAGAAAAAAGAAAAAGACATATAAAGTTTATTTAATGAAATAACTGCTGAAAGCTTAAGTCTTAGGAGAGATATGAACATTCAGATCCATGAAGCTCAAAAGTCACCAAACAAATTCATTCCAAAGGCACATTTTTCTCAAAATGTCAAAATAAAGGCAGAATCTTAAAAGCACCAAGAGAAAAGCAGCAAGTGACATAAAGGGAATCCCCATTAGACTGCTAGTGAATATCTTAGCAGGAACCTTGAAAGTCAGGAGAAAATGAGATAATATATTCAAAGTACTGAAAGAAAAAAATGCCTTCTGGAATACTATACCCACGAAGTTATCCCTCAGAAATAAAAAATAATAATAAAGTATTCCCCACTTCATTACTATAGTGGTGGTATGTAAATCTTTCAAATTGCTAGTATGAAGATTCAAAGTTAAAATGGTCAAAATAACTATAGCTACAATAAAATACAAAGGAAGATACAATATTTAAAAAACGTAAATTGTGACAGCAAAAATATAAATGGGGGAATATAAAAGTCTAGGGTATTCATATGCAACTAAAGTTGGATTTGTTTGTTTCTTATAAATCTGTTTCAGTTCTTTGTAGATTTTGAGTATTAGCCCTTTGTCAGATGGGTAGATTGCAAAATATTTTTCCCATTCTGTTGGTTGCCAGTTCACTCTAATGACTGTTTCTTTTGCTGTGCAGAAGCTCTGGAGTTTAATTAGATCCCATTTGTCTATTTTGGCTTTTATTGCCAATGCTTTTGGTGTTTTAGTCATGAAGTCCTTGCCTATGTCTGTGTCCTGAATGGTTTTGCCTAGGTTTTCCTCTAGAGTTTTTATGATCTTAGGTCTTATGTTTAAGTCTTTAATCCATCTGGAGTTAATTTTAGTGTAAGGTTTCAGGTAGGCGTCCAGTTTCTGCTTTCTGCACATAGCTAGCCCATTTTCCCAAAACCATTTATTAAACAGGGAATCCTTAACCCATTGCTTGTTTTTGTCAGGTTTGTCAAAGATCAGATGGTTGAATATGTGTGGCATTGCCTCTGAGGCCTCTGTACTTTTCATTGGTCTATAGCTCTGTTTTGGTACCAGTACTATGCTGTTTTGATTACTGTAGACTTGCAGTATAGTTTGAAGTCAGGTAGCATGATGCCTCCAGCTTTGTTCTTTCTGCTTAGAATTGACTTGGTTATACAGGCTCTCATTTAATTCCATATGAAGTTTAAGGTGGTTTTTTCCAGTTCTGTGAAGAGGGTCATAGGTAGCTTGGTGGGGATAGCGCTGAATCTATAAATTACTTTGAGCAGTATGGCCATTTTCAAAAAATTGATTCTTCCTAACCATGAGCAGGAATGCTTTTCCATCTGTTTGTGTTGTCTCTTATTTCCTTGAGCAGTGGTTTGTAGTTCTCCTTGAAGAAGCCCTTTCCATCCTTTGTTAGTTGTATTCCTAGGAATTTTATTCTCTTTGTAGCAATTGTGAATGGCAGTTCGTTCTTGATTTGGCTCTCTTTGAGTCTGTTATTGGTGTATAGGAATGCTTGTGATTTCTGCACATTGATTTTATATCCTGAGACTTTGCTGAAGTTGATTCTCAGTTGCAGAAGATTTTGGGCTGAGACAATGGGGTCTTCTAAATATACAATCATGTCATCTGCAAATAGAGACCATTTGACTTCCTCCTTTCCTAATTGAATACCCTTTATTTCTTTTTCTTTCCTGATTGCTCTGGCTAGAACTTCCAATACTGTATTGAATAGGAGTGGTGAGAGAGGGCATCCTTGTCTAGTGCCAGATTTCAAAGGGAGTGCTTCCAGTTTTTGCCCATTCAGTATGATATTGGCTGTTGGTTTGTCATAAATAGCTTTTGTTATTTTGAGATATGTTCCATCAGTACCTAGTTTATTGAGAGCTTTTAGCATAAAGGCTGTTGAATTTTGTCGAAGGCTTTCTCTGCATCTATTGAGATAATAACATAGTTTTCGTCTTTGGTTCTGTTTATGTGGTGAATTACATTTATAGACTTGCATATGTTGAACCAGCCTTGCATCCCTGGGATGAAGCCTACTTGATCGTGATGGATAAGCTTTTTGATGTGCTGTTGCAATCAGTTTGCCAGTATTTTATTGAAGTTTTTTGCATCTATGTTCATCATGGATATTGGCCTGAAGTTTTCTTTTCTTGTTGAGTCTCTGCCAGGTTTTGGTATCAGGATGATGTTGGTCTCATAAAATGATTTGGGAAGGATTCCCTCTTTTGGGATTGTTTGGAATAGTTTCAGAAGGAATGGTGCCAGCTCCTTTTTCCATGTCTGGTAGAATTCAGCTATGAACCTGTCTGGACCTGGCCTTTTTTGGTTGGTAGGCTATTAATTGCTGCCTCAACTTCAGCCCTTCTTATTGGTCTATTCAGGGTTTTGACTTCTTCCTGGTTTAGGCTTGGGAGGTGCAAATGTCCAGGAATTTATCCATTTATTCCAAGTTTACTGGTTTATGTGCATAGAGTTGTTTGTAGTAATCTCTGATGGTAGCTTGTATTTCTGTGGAATCTGTTGTGATATTCCCTTTATTGTTTTTATTGCATCTATTTGATTCTCCTCTCTTTTCTTTTTTATTAATCTGGCTAGTGGGCTGCCTATTTTGTTGATCTTTTAAAAAAACCAGCTCCTAGATTTACTAATTTTTGAAGGGTTTTTTATGTCTCTATCTCCTTCAGTTCTGCTCTGATCTTAGTTATTTCTTGTCTTCTGCTAGATTTTGAGTTGTTTTAATCTTGCTCCTCTAGCTCTTTCAATTTTGATGATAGGGTGTGAATTTTAGATCTTTCCTTGCTTCTCATGTGGGCATTTATTGCTATAATTTTCCTCTAGACACTGCTCTGAATGCATCACAGAGATTCTTGTACGTTGTGTCTTCATTCTCATTGGTTTCGAAGAACATCTTTATTTCTGCCTTCATTTCATTGTTTATCCAGTCAACATTCAAGAGTCAGTTGTTCAGTTTCCATGAAGTTGTGCGGTTCTGAGTTAGTTTCTTAATCCTGTGGTCTGAGAGACTGTTGTTATTTCCATTCTTTTGCATTTGCTAAGGAGTGAATTACTTCCAATTATTTGGTCAATTTTAGAGTAGGTGTGATGTGGTACTGAGAAGAATGTGTACTCTGTGGATTTGGGGTGAAGAATTCTGTAGATGACTATTAGGTTTGCTTGGTCCGGATCTGAGTTCAGGTCCTGGATATCCTTGCTAATTTTTTGTCTCGTTGATCTATCTAATATTGACAGTAGAGTGTTAAGTCTCCCACTATTATTGTGTGGGAGCCTAAGTCTCTTTGTAACTCATTAAGAACTTGCTTTGTGTATCTGGTATGAAACTGGAAATCAATAACAGGAAGAACTTTGAACATTCACAAATATGTGGAAACTAAACGGAAACTAAACAGCATGCTCCTGAACAACCAGTGTTTCATAGAAAAGAATCAAAAGGGAAATTCAACAATGTCTTGAGGCAAATGACAATGGAAGCACAACATACCAAAACTTATGGAATGCAGCAAATGAGGTTCTAAGAAGGAAGTTTAGCAATAAATGTTTACATTAAAAAAGACCAAAGATTCCAAATAAATAGCCTAACATTATACCTCAATTATCTAGAAAAATAAAAGTAAACTAAATTCAAGGTTAGCAGAAGGAAAAATAATAATGAAGTTCGGAATAGAAATAAGTAAAATAAAGAACAGAAAAACTATAGGAAAAAATTCCATAAAACTAAGAGTTGGTTCTTTAAAAAATAGATAAAACTTACAAACCCTTAGCTAAACTAGAAAAAAAAAAAGACTTAAAAAAAAAAGAAAAAGAAAAGGGAAGACATTACAACAAATACCCCAGAAATTAAAAGGACCGTAGAGCCTATTATGAACAGTTATGCCAACGAATTGGTTAACCTTAAAGAAATCAATAAATTCCTAGAAATAAATAAACTACCAGGATTGAATTAGGAAGAAATAGAGAGGTTGAACAGGCCAAAAGCAAATAAATTGATTGAAGAAGCAATTAAAAACCTTCCAATAGCTTCACAGTTGAATTCTACCACACAGTCAAGGAAGAATTCTTAAACTCTTTCAACTAATTTTTAACAAAGGCACCAAGAGGACACAAAGGGGAAAGGTAGTCTCTTTAACAAATGGTGCTGGGAAAACAAATTTTAACATGCAAAAAAAAATTGAATTGGACCCTTTACACCATACATAAAAATCAACTCAAAATGAATAAAAGGCCAAAGATTTGAAACCATAAAATATTAGAAGAGAACACAGGGGGAAAGCTCCTTGACATTGTCTTGGCAATGAATTTTTTAATATCACACCAAAAGCTTAGGCTACAAAAACAAAACTAAATAAATGGTACTACATCAAACTGAAAATCTTCATTACAGTGAAGGAAAAAATCAATAATGAAAAAGCAACATATGGACTGGGAAAAAATATTTGCAAACTATATATTTGACAAGGGGTTAATATCCAAAATTCATAAAGAACTCTTTAAACAGCAAAAAACAAATAAATTGATTTAAAAATAGGCAAAGGTTATGAACAGACATGTCTCTAAAGAAGATGTAAAAATGGCTAAAATATATATTAAGAGGTACTCAACATCACTAATCATAAGGGAAATGCATATTAAAACCACTAAGAAATATCAGCTCACATCTGTTAGGATGGCTATTACCAAAAAGATAAGAGATAATAAATGTTGGTAAGAGTGTCAGGAAAAGAGAAGCCTAGTGTACTGTTGTTGGGAATGCAGTTTGGTAAAGCCATTATGGAAAGCAGTATGGAGATTTCTAAAGAAAATAAAAACAAAACTTCCATATAACTCAGCAACCCTTCTTCTGGGTATATATCCAAAGAAAATGAAATTACCACTTCCACTTCTGAGTGTGTTAGCTCATGCCTGCAATCCTAGCAGTTTGGGAGGCTGAGGCAGGAGGATTACTTTATCCCAGAAGTTCAAAACCAGCCTAGGCAACATAACAAGACCCTTTCTCTACAAAAAATAAAAAATTATCCAGGTGTGGTGGTGCCTGCCTGCAATCCCAACTATTTTGGAGGCTGAGACAGCAGGATCAGCTTGAATCCAGGAGTCTGAGGCTGCAGTGAGCTATGATCACACCACTGCCTTCCAGCCTGGGCAACAGAGCAAGACGCTGTCTGAAAAAAAAAAAAAAAGAAATCGCCATTCTCATAAAAATATTTGCGCCCACATGTTCATTGCAGCCTTATTCACAGCAGCTAAGATAAGCAACCTAAGTGTCTGCCAATGGACGAATGGATATAGAAAATGTATATATATATATATATGAATTTTATTCAGTCTGAGGGATTATTCTGCTATTTGCCACAACATAGTTGGATCAGGAGGACATTTTGATAAGTGAAATAAACCAGACACAGAAAGAAAGTGCTTTGTTATTTTTGTTTCTTCCAAAGTACATTGAAAGAGAACCAGTTTCAGGTGTTTAATTTCAGACTCAGTTTGTCAGACTTTGAAGAATACACTGCCACATTTTGGCCAAAGTGTTTCTTACAGGAAAGCTTTCTGTCCTTTTGGCACTGAAATATTTATTGTTTATTTATCAGTGACAGAGTTCACTATAAATAGTGTTTTTTAATAGAATATAATTATCGGAAGCAGTGCCTGCCATAATTATGACAGTTATACTGTCGGTTTTTTTTAAATAAAAGCAGCATCTGCTAATAAAACCCAACAGATATTGGAAGTTTTGCATTTATGGTCAACACTTAGGGGTTTTAGAAAACAGTCGCAAGCCAAATGTAATTGAATAAAGTTGAAGCTAAGATCTAGAGATGAATTAAATTTAATTAGGGGTTGCTAAGAAGTGAGCACTGACCAGATAAAAATGATAGTTTTCCTAAATGCAATGACTTGTGACCAAGTTTTAAATAAATGTCACTTAAAGGCTGTGGTAGTACTCCAAAATTTTATAGTTCCGTTTATCCAAGGTATAACTCTGATTCCCATGTTGCAAAATTTCCAGTACCTTTGTCACAATCCTAACACATTATCGGAAGCAGTGTCTTCCATAATGTATGAAGAACAAGGTAGCTTTTGCCTACCACAGTGTCTCTATCGGAGGCAGTGACCTCCATATGTCACACTGAGGGTGTGCGTAATTGTCGGGAACAGCGTTTCCCATAATTTTCTTCATGCAATGACATCTTCAAAGCTTGAAGGTCGTTAGTATCTAACATGTATTCCCAACTCCTGTAATTCCCTATCTTTTACTTTTAGTTGCAGAAACATTTTGTGGTCATTCAGCATTTGGTGGGTAAATTGAACCACTGTAAAATGAAATTACGTTAAAATTTGAAACTTCATGTGGGTTTTTGTTACCTTTGTGGTTCCTCCAGGTCTTCTGCTTAACGGAATAGTAGCATGCATTTATAATGTTTGCTATTTACAAGTAGATTTAACTTTATCACCTTATTTGCATGTTAATCTCCTATAAACTTAGTTCAGGCAAGTTTTAATCCAGAATTGACCTTTGGACTTAAAGCGGAGGGACTTTGTGTAGGAGGTTTAAGGGGAGTGGGGAGTGAAAGGTGTGTGGAGGAAGAGTCCCCAAAAGACCTTTGATCATATCTACCTACCCACTAGTATATGGTGGTTATAAATTAAATGTAGGTATGAATAAGTCTGGAGTTACGTGAGTAAAGACTTTATTTCCTAGTGAACCATCATTATAAATGTGATAATCAGCTGTTTGTCATGGAGTCTGAAACTGCCTCCTAGGAAGACATTCATAGGGTCTCTAAGGTTGTAAAACTTAGTGTCACTTACCTAGGTTACAGTAGGTAACAGGATTTACAGCCTCGCTGGAATGTTTCACTACTCAGTCTCTAATCTTCATTGTTTTAGCGTGGACCGATCTTTAGTGTAGCTAAGTGAAGAAGTCATAGGTGAAATCCCTTGTTTGGGTGTTATGCATACATACTTTAGTGAAAGTATGTGACATGTTCATATTGTAACACAATATGAAAAAGGGGCATACATTTTGCAGCGGTAAATCTCTTCAGAAAACCCTTTTCTGTAGTTAGGGTTGAGTTACTTCCTATCAAGCCAGTATGTGGTAACAAGCTTAATAGTCCTGAATGAAATATGTATCAGACTAGGGACAAGCTGCTGGTGGTCTTCAGATTTCTTAAAGAGATCATGTGGATTTTGAAGGTAAAGGATAAAATGAGTGAGTTCTGTCATGATTCACTATTCTAGAACTTGCATGAACTTTACTGTGTTAGTTCTTTGAATATTCTTGAAATTGTATGCTTTCTTGGTAAACAAATGATATGTCCTTATAATTGTATATAAGCTGGTATGCGCAACCATGTGGAGATTCCTTATCTGATTTAATAAAACACTTGAACGCTGAAAAAAAAAAGAAAAAAAGAAAAACATGCCATGTAGGTTGTCTAAAAATAAAATGCATTTAAACTCATTTGAGAGAGTGCCTTTTAGTTTAATATATATTTAAACTAAATTCATCCTATAGCGTTCCTGGAGAAGCTAGAGCCTGGTTGTAAGCTCCTACTAGAAAGAATAAGACTCATCAATTAACTTCTACAGTGGAAACTACTTCTGGAACTGAAATATAAAGAAGAATCAAAGGTTTTGATTCTGAGTTGCAATATAGGGAAAGACCATGCTCAAAAATTAATTAATTAATTAATTAAATAAAAGTAATATTGTTTTGTATTAGGACTTTTTGTTAAATAAATAGATTTTAGCTGCTCTTGTCACACATACCCAAAAACTAACTATATGAAATTATAGATATATTAAGCTGCCTCACTATAGAAACCATTTTACTATCTTATATATCTCATAACGCCATGCTGTAAACCTCAAATATATGCAATAAAATGTATTGTTTAAAAAATATGTCAAAGGAGATGAAGAAGGGGAAAGCAAATGAGGAGGAGAAATTCTAATGTAATCATGTGGTATCAGGGGTGCTCTTGGAAGAAAAGTCCAGGGTGTCTCCTAGGCTATTATACTCTTGACCTGACTTGAGAGATGGTCCCTCATACTGAGCATCACAGAAGATACCAGATCTCAGTCCCAAACACAATCTCCACTACAACTCGGAAGAACAAGAAGCAAAATCAAGAAGCATTTTTTGTAACAGGCATATTCCAGTAACTGAAGGTCCCTCAACTCCCCAGTTTCTTGACGGCCTTCATAGAGCACTGCCTGTAGCTGATTACAGCGTCCTGGGGGAAGCAACTTTCTAATACCAGGAACTTCTTCTGGGAAAGATGTCATGCAGGAGTTGTACCATCTTGTATGAATGTGGCCACCCTCCAAGTATGACCTCTGCACTCTCCCCTGCCTGATAAAGTACCCTCCATTCAACCAGAAATCTATTCAGAGTGCCCCCACTCTTGCTGGGAGCCTTGGGTAATAGCAGAGGAAGCCTCTTCTCTTCTTGAAGATGACACAGACTGCTCATCCAGTCTAACAGAGAGCAGACTAAAGAGTTACATGGATTACACAGAATAACATACCCTTCCCCCACAGCACTTCCCCATCCTTGGGCTTGTTTTCTCTGGGTGCAGAAATCAGCCAGACAAGCTACTATCCAAGAGGGTAACAGAAATTCTACCAATACTTAGATGTGTTTGTGCCTCTCGGTGGTCAATTTGGGCACTAGATTTGTGGTCAGAAGACTTGAATTAAATCCTGGCTCTACCGGTTTTGAGTTGTATGTTCTTTGGCATATTTCCCCCTTTGTAAATAATAATAATTAAATAAAGATAACAAAAAAGTTTATACCTCACTAAATAATGGTGGCGATTTGAAAAGGTTTATTTTTTTACTTATGCAAAGCTCGTGTGCATGGGTGGACACGTGCAATCACTGTTCTACTTGTCTTGGGTGTTTTCTTCAAGCATCTGGAACATGTAGGGTTACAGGGAGGAAGGAGACTCAAGCACTCATGACAGAAACAAAATCTCAGTTTCAATCAGAGGGCATATCCAGAAACGCCAGTAAGCAAAACCAGATCCACCTGTCCTCAAAGATAATCAGAAAGATTCCTTTGAAATTCCTAACATCTGTAACTGTAAGAAAAAAAAATTGTATTGTTTTAAGCACTAAGTTTGTGGTAATTCATTACAGTAGCCATGGGAAATTAATATACCTGGAAACCAGTAAGGTGCAGATTCTGATCCTGAGGGGTGGGAAGGGACCAGAAGATCAGCATTGCTAATGGGAGCTTGCCTGTTGTACCTGTCCCACTGGTCTGCAGACCATGCTTTGAGCAGCAAGACCACAGGTAACTCCACCTGCAGCCCTTCCTTCAATGACTGGAGCCTCCAGTTAGCATGGCATGGGAACAGGAAACCTGCAGAGCCCATAGTTCCTTACCATTGACGACCTGAGCATCTATCCCATTGAAACACATGGATCTGTCACCAGGCTTTCAATGTCACCTCACCTAAGAGACACTCCTTTTATTCGCTTTTGTTGTCCTCTGTTTATTTACATGGAGTATAATCATAAATCTGGGTTTTTGTTTATTTTCTACCTCCTCATATTTCTGCCCTCCACCCCTTCTGTGCAGCAAGTGCCTAGCACAGAATATGTACTTCTATGTAAATAAATAAATACATAGATGAAAGAATGAAGGGATCCCTTAGGTTTTTTTTTTTTTTTTTTTTTTTTTTTCAAATAAATGTGAGCCAAAATCTCTCACAACTTATATTTGGTTTTTTGTTTTGTTTTTGTTTTGAGACAGGTCCTTACTCTGTTGCCCAGATTGGAGTACAGTGGCCTGTAATCCCAACACTTTGGGAGGCTGAGGCTGGTGGATCACCTGAGGTCAGGAGTTTGAGAACAGCCTGGCCAACATGGTGAAACCCTATCTCTACTAAAAATAATACCAAAAAAAAAAAAATTAGCCAGACATGGTGGCATGTGCCTGTAGGCCCAGCTACTTGGAAGGCTAAGGCACAAAAATCATTTGAACCCGGACAGTGGAGGTCGGCAGTGAGCCAAGATTGAGCCACTGCACTCCAGCCTGAGCACAGAATGAGACTCTGTCTCTATTTTTTTTTTTTTAAAAAAAAGGTGTGTGGCACCTCTCCCTTCTCTCTTTCATTCCTGCTTTCACCAGATGATGTGCCTGCTTGCACTTGAACTTCTTCTATAGGTAAAAGCTCCCTGAGGCCTTCCCAGAACATGAGCAGATGCTTGTACAGCCTGCAGAACTGTGAGCCAATTAAACTTCTTTTCTTTATAAATTACCCAGTCTTAGGTATTTTTTACAGCAATACAAGAACAGCCTAACACAGAGTGGGAGAGCAGACAAAGTGGATTCTGCAGAAGGGAATGTCAGAGATCATGTTTGTGATGCTGTAGAGTAAGAAGGAGCCCTGCTCCCTAATGAGGGTAATGAGGGAAGTGCCATCCTGCAGGGAAGTCAGGTCCCAAACCCTCCAAATGTATTCTGCTTTAAATGATGTTATTACAATAGGTACATGTGCATTAAAAAGTTCAAATTATATGGTGAATAAAAAAGCCAGTTCCCTCTCAAACAATTTCAGCCCTAACCCAAGCTCAGCCCCCTTTCTAAAGGCAACCACTGGTATTTTGGAGTGACCTTCCAGATCCTTGGCTCTGTATTCTAGACACATGAATATGTGATCCCATTTTTAGAAGAAAGATTATATATATTACATATATATACAATATACATATACACACACACCCTTAAGATAATATTAATCATATAATAAACATATCCATATATATTCATGCTATATACAGTATTATATAATTATAAATATATTATATAATTAGATGATAGTATATTATTATATAATGTATATTAGTTTGCTCATGGCTTCATGCTTGACTTCACTGGAATTGCCCCACATTGTAAAAATGTCAACTCTGACTTTGCCTGTTTGACTTGTCACTGGGTCTTTCAAGTAAGAAAGATGGGAGCTTTTTGTAGAAAAGAGAACTTTCCTGAGGGCAGCCTAGGTGGCAGCCTGTGAAGGGTGAGGTCCATGGGTAAAGCTGGCCCAGAAAGGTTTTCCCTTTCCTTTTGCTAGAGGCAGAAAAGTTGTATCAGTGTTTTCCCAACATCTAGGAATATTTTTGTCTTTCCAGTGGGAGTTGTATCTCCCTTCCTGGAATCTAAACAAGTTCAAAACAAACTCCTAAACAAAGGGAATCTCTGCTCCATGGTTTTCAAATCCATTCCCTTGAGAGGCATGAGCCAAGATTCTACTCTCCTGATTACCTTTCCAGGCGAGCCCCACAGAGAATCCCACCCCAGGCCTTCCTCTTGCACCTTGCCAGTGGCCACCAATTGTTATGAACATCCTTATGGGTGTAACATTTCACACCCCTCTATTTATGTTCTCATAATTATGCAAGGAAAAAAAGCTTGTTTTCCTAATAGAAGTTATTTGGGGGGAATTTTTGATAACCCGAGGTTCCATGGTCTCGCCTAAGACCAGAATTGATCACCATTCAGCTGGATGAGATAAAATGAATCCTAGACAAAGGATGGTGAGGGGCCCACATTTAAGTCCAGATTTCACCCCTCTGCCTCATCACGAGGCTGAGAGGCTGAGCAGCTTGTCCAAGGGTGCATTCATCAACTATGAAATTGAAACATAACCTCTGCCCTATGTGCTTTACAGAATGGCTGTGAGAGAAAATTCAGAAGTATCCTTGGAAGCATTTTGCTAACTTTGAGATGCTGGATACATCCTCAAAATGAAAAACTTTTGTGCCTCAAAGAACACCATCAAGAAATTGAAAAGAAAACCCAGGGAGACAATATTTGCAAATCTTACATCTGATACAATATGAAACTATATATATATATATATGTATATATATATATATATAAAATATAAAGATTCTTACAACTTAAAAATCAAAGTAAAAATAACCAATTTTAAAAGATCTGAATAAATGTTCCTTCAAAGAAGATATATAAATGGCCAATAAGCTCATAGAAACATGATTGATATAATTAGTCCTCAGGGAAAGCCAAATCCAAACCACAATGAGATATCACTTTATACACACTAAGATGGCTACAATCAAAAGTCAGGTAATAACAAGCATTGGCAAGGATGTGGAGCAATCAGAACCTTCATACAATGGTGATGGGGATGTATAATTGTGCAGTCACTTTTAAAACCCAGTCTTTATCATTGATATGGTTTGGCTCTGTGTCCCCACCCAAATCTCATCTTGAACTGTACTCTCATAATTCCCACATGCTGTAGGAGGGACCCAGTGGGAGATAATTTGAATCATGGTGGTGGATTCCCCCATACTGTTCTTGTGGTAATGAATACGTCTCATGAGATCTGATAATTTTATCAGGGGTTTCTGCTTTTGCATCTTCCTCATTTTTTCTTGCCGCCACCATGTAAAATGTGCCTTTCACCTCCTGCCATAATTCTGAGGCCTCCCCATCCATGTGGAACTGTAAGTACAAGTAAACCTCTTTTTTTTCCCAGTCTTGGATATGTCTTTATCTGCAGCATGAAATGGACTAATATGGAAAATTGGTACCAGTAGAACGAGGTATTGCTGAAAAGATGCCTGAAAATGTGGAAGCAACTTTGGAACCGGGTAACAAGCAGAGGTTGGAGCAGTTGGGAGGGCTCAGAAGAAAACAGAAAAATGTGGGAACATTTGGAACCTCCTCGAGACTTGCTGAATGGCTTTGACAAAAATAATGATAATGATATGGACAATGAAATCCAGGCTGGGGTGGTCTCAGATGGAGATGAGGAACTTGTTGGGAACTCGGGCAAAGCTGACTCTTGTTTTGTTTTAGCAAAGAAAATGGCAGCATTTTATTCCTGCCCTAGAGATTTGTGGAGCTTTAAACTTGAGAGAGATGATTTAGGGTATCTGGCAGAAGAAATTTCTAAGCAGCAAAGCATTCAAGAAGTGACTTGGGTGTTGTTAAAAACATTCAGTTTTAGTATCCTAGCAAGGCAATAGAAAAGTAAAACCCCTTTTTCTGAGGAGATAGTCAAGCTGGCTGCAGATATTTGCATAAATAACAAGGAGCTGAACATTAATCCTCAAGACAATAGGGAAAATGTCTCCAGGGTGTGTCAGAGACTTTTGTGGCAGCCTCTCCCATCACAGACCCAGAGGTCTCGGAAGAAAAATGGTTTTGTGAGCCAGGCCCAGGGTCCCCATGCTGTGTGCAGCCTAGGGACTTGGTGCCCTCTGTTCCAGCCACTCTAGCCATGTCTGAAAGGTGCCAACGTACAGCTCAGGCCATGGCTTCAGAGGGTGCAAGCCCCAAGTCTTGGCAGTTGCCATGTAGTGTTGAGCCTGCGGGTACATGGAAATCAAGAATTGTGGTTTGGGAACCTCCACCTACATTTCAGAAGGTGTGTGGAAATTCCTGGATGCCCAGGCAGAAGTTTGCTGCAGAAATGGGGCTCTCATGGAGAACCTTTGCTAGGGCAGTGCAAAAGGGAAATAGGGGGTTGGAGCCCCCACACAGAGTCCCTACTTGGGCACTGCCTAGTGGAGCTGTGAGAAGAGGGCCACCATCCTCTAGACTCCAAAATGGTAGATCAACCTATAGCTTTCACCCTGTGCCTGGAAAAGCCACAGACACTCAACTCCAGTCTGTGAAAGCAGCTGAGAGGGAGGCTGTACCCTGCAAAGCCACAGGGGCAGGGTTGCCAAAGACTGTGGAAACCCACCTCTTGCATCAGCATGACCCGATGTGAGACTTGGATTCAAAGGAGATCATTTTGGAGCTTTAAAATGTGACTGCCCTGCTGGATTTCAAACTTGCATAGGCCCTGCAGCCCCTTTGTTTTGGCTCATTTATCCCTTTGGAAGGGTTGCGTTTACCCAATACCTGTACCTGCATTATATTTAGGAAGTAACTGGCTTGCTTTTGATTTTACAGGCTCGTAGGTGGAAGGGACTTGATTTGTCTCAGATGAGACTTTGAAATGTGGACTTTTGGGTCAATGCTGAAATGAGTTAAGACTTGGGGGAACTGTTGGGAAGGCATGATTAGTTTTGAAATGTGAAGACATGAGATTTGGAGGTGCCAGTGTTGGGATGATGTGGTTTGGCTGTGTTCCTAACCGAATCTCATCTTGAATTGTACGACCATGATTCCCATTATTATGGGAGGGACCTGGAGGGAGATAATTTGAATCATGCTGGTGGAGTCTCCCATACTGTTCTAGTGGTAGTGGATAAGTCTCATAAGATCTGATGATTTTATTAGGGGTTTCCACTTTTGCATCTTCCTTGTTTTCTCTTGCTGCTGCCATGTAAAAAGTACCTTTTGCTTCCTGCCGTGATTCTGAGGCCTCCTCAGCCATATGAAACTATAAGTCCAATTAAACCTCTTTTTCTTCCCAATCTCAAGTATATCATCGTCAGCAGCAGGAAAATGGTCTAATACAATCATATTAAACACAGACTTACTATTTGATCCAAAAGCTCTACTGCAAGTTTTGTATCCCCAGGAGAAATGAAAACTTATGTTCACACAGAAATTTGCACATGAATGTTTATGGTAATATTATTCATAACAGCCAAAAGATAGAAACAATCCAAATGCCTGGCTATGGATAAATGAATACAAATGTGGTATACACATACAATAGAATATTATTCCCCAATAAAAATAAATGAAATACCAATACATGATACAACATGGATGAACCTTAAAAACATTACACTAAATGAAAGAAGACAATTACAAAAGACCATGTGTTGTATGTATGATTCTAGTTCTTTGAAATGTTCAGAACAGGCAGATGTATACACACAGACAGTAGTTGCTTGGGGCAGGGGCGTATGGGAGAATTGAAGAGTGATAGCTAAAAGGCACAGGGTTTCTTCATGACATGTCACAAATGTTCTAAAATTGATTGTGGTGATGGTTGCACAACAGTGTGATTATACTAAAAATCACTGAGCTGTACACTTTAAATAGGTGAACTGAGAGGCTTCAAGATGGCTGACTAGAGGCATCTGGTACTTGCCTCCTCCAGAAAGAAGAACCAAAATAGAGTAGAATACTTTGAATATACCATCTAAGAAACGACACTGGAATTCAACAGCGAAATGACAGGAAACACCCAAAGAAAGGAGGGAGGGGGAAGTCAGGCAGCCTGCTTGGCCAGGATTGGCTGAGAGCCTGGAGAGGCTCCACAATGCAGGGAAAGGATAAGTGAGTGACTCTCAGAAGTCAACATTTCCATTGTAGACTCCTGCATCCTCCGCATGGGAAAGCCCTAGACCCTTGCAGTCTTCAAGACTAATATCAAAAGATGCCTGAAGACCACAAAAAGGCATTGCTCCAGAAAGGGGGCTCATGCTGGGCCCCAAACACCCAAAGCCCTAAGCAGCTGCAGCAAAATGTCGTATTGAGAGCCAAGCCTCCAGCAGACCACAGACTCCAGGACAAAGAGTAAGCCATTAGCAAAACCCACTCCCTCGCACAATGAAGCCACTATACATTTTCATGCATTGCAATGACAAACTCCCCCTACCCTCATCAGCTATTCAAGGCTCCCACTGCCCAGGATTGAAGCATAAGCAAAATGCATACTCCCCAGCCACCTGCATATGGCTCCTGCCACTTAAAGCAACCCTGCCCCTCCCACAACCATACCCCGCTGAGCAGGGCTGCAGTGTAGCTACTGCAGTCCCCACTTGAACATTCTGTCTTGGGCCTGGAGATCACCCCACCCCTCCGACGGCAGCCAGCACTTGCAAGCACCACCTGGGGATTTAAAGGACAGAACTGCATTGCCCACTCCGCCACCTGAAACTCCTAGTGCCTGAGCACACAGTCAAGGGACCTGGAGACTGCCTAGTCCAGTCTGTCACCATTGGCACTTGAGCACTTCTCCCAGGGGCCTCAAGTGAGGCTCATTCGGCCTGCCACTGCCACTGCCACTGCAGTTGGTACTTGCCCATACATGCTACCCATGGGCCTAAGACTCACCCTGCCCCTGCCTACCAGGTGAGGGTACCTGCTAGTACCTGTAAGTACCCCTAGGAGGACTGAGGACCAGTCTGCCCAGCCTTGCTCTGCTCCCACCCCCAGTACCAGAGCATGTGCTCCAGGGACCCAGGGTCCACTAAGCCCAGTCCACTATTGTTGGCACCTAAGCCCTTCTTTTGGAAGCTTGAGGTCAAGCCCACCCAACCTGCCATTACCACCACAGTGGGCACACACTTATAGGCTTAGTGACTGGCCCACCCAGCCCATCACAGCCACTGTCAACACAATACAGACCATTTAGGACCCAGAAATTAGTCCATCTACTGCTACTACAATCACCCATGCCACGACCATTGCCCAGGGACCTGAAAACCCACCCATCTGCCTGGCCCACCTCTGCCACTACCAGCACCTGAAAAAGCCACCTGGGGACCCAAGAACTGGCCTATCTAGAACCATTAGAACCAGTGCCAATATATGCCACCCTGGAGCCCAATGACAGGCATGCTTAGCCCACTGCTGCCACCACAGGGGCATAAAGATAGGACCACCTGGCATTGCTGTATCCAGCAAAATTTTGCCACCGTCTCTACCCCACTAACGATTGCACCCTAAGCCACTCATGAAATCACAGACACCACTAACAATGTTTACAGCTGAAGAAATCATATGGAGACCACACTACTGCACACATCCAAAATCAAAGGCAAAGTGTCCTACCCAACCAATATTATAGATACATCTTCAAAAAAGTATCCTCCCCTATGAAATCAAATTCCAAAAATTGAAAGAAACAACTGTTACACCAGATGCACAGACATCAATGTAAAAACATAAGAAACATGAAAAAGCAAAAAAAAAATGACACCTCCAAGAGAAAAACAGTAAATCTCCAGCAATAGAGTTCAATCAAAAATCTACGAAATCCCAAATAAAAGATTCAAAATAATGATGTTAGAGTAGGAGGAAAAATGGCAGATAGGAGGCAGGACTAACTTGCAGCTCCTACTTAGATGGACAGAGCAGCTTGTGGACCCCATGAATGTTTGCTCCAAGAACCACCACAGGAACATACTAGGAAAACCAAAAGAATTCACAGACCTTTTGAAAGAAGCAGCTTGCTGCTACAAACTCTGTGAGATAGCCAAAAAACTGTGAGAGGGGGAAAGTCTGCCTCCAAACACACATCCTCACTGGGAAACCTGAAAATCCAGATCATTGACTGAGAATTTAAGCTTACCTAGAGCTGAAGCAAATTGAGAGAGTCAAGTGAAATTTAAAAGAAGCAGCAGAAGAAGAACCTGTAGTCACTCCCAGTCCCCAGGGAAGCCATTTCTGACTTTATCTCACAGGGGTCCTTGGGGAAGGCAGCCAGTGGAATTAGGGAAGGGCCATAGGGTAAAGGAGGCTTCCAGCTGAACTATATAATAATTTTGACCAAACACGAATTTTCCTGGGCAGAATTTGTGGGCTGGGTGGTGAACAGAAAGTAGCTATGAGCACAGAAGCCATGGCAGGCAGGGACAGGCAAGGCCTGAATGCCCTACTTTCTCGGCATGGAGGCTTGTATCCTGAGGCAAGATCTTGGCCCTGCACACCGGAGGCCTGGATAAAAATTCAGCTCTGTGGGGAGCATGGCGGGAGTAAGACTGGCCTTGCTGACTGCATGGGAGCTGGGTGAGGCCTGTCACTGCCAGCTTTCCCCCACTTCCTTGGCAAACTGTACAGAGCCACAGAGACAGCCATAATCCCCCTTGGAACAAAACTCCATTGGCCTGAAAACCACACTCCCATCCCCCACAGTGGCATGGCAAGCTCTACCCAAGGAGAGTCTGAGCTCAGACACAGCTAACCCTGCCCCCACCTCATGGTCTTTCTCTACTCACCCTGGTAGCCAAAGACAAAAGTCATACGCTTGTGGAAGTTCTATGGCCCCAACCATCACCAGAGAAGCCCAAATACTTATCCAGGTGACCTTAGGGCAAGTTTGTATTCTCCTTCTACTAGCACAGCTGGTACTCTCTTGAAAGTGCCACCTCCTGGCTGGAAGCCAATCAACTCAAGCCATTATAGCAACCCCTAATAGAACAACCCTGCTCCAAGGAAGGAGAAGACAATAGCCAATTCCACTACCTAAAACATCCTGGCTAGCCAGAGGTCCTGGGTCTGTCCACATGACAGCTTTACTGCTACCATAACCAGGATTGAAGAAAACCAGTGCACTAAACAAAACTACAACCAAGGACTCTCACAGAATCCACTTCACTCTCCTACTACCTCCCCCAGAGCAGGTGCTAGTGTCCATGGCTGGGAGACTTGAAGATAGATCACATCACAGGACTCTTTGCAGAAATACCCCAGTACCTGTCCAGAGCCTGGTAACTTCACTGGGTGGCTAGACCCAGAAGAGCAATAATAGCCACTGCAGTCCAGCTCCCAAGAAGCTCCATCCCTAAGGGAAAAGGGAGAGCACCACATTAAGGCATCATCTCAGGACAAAAGAATCTGAACAGCAGCCCTTAAGCCCCAGATATTTTCTCTGACATAGTCCACCCAAATGAGAAGGAACCAGAAAAACAATTCTGGTAATATAACAAAACAAGGTTCTTTAACACCCCCAAAAGATCACACTAGCTCACCAGCAATGGATCCAAACAAAGAATAAATCTTTGAATTGCCAGAAAAAGAATTCAGAAGGTTGATCATTAAGTTACTGAAGTACGCACCAGAGAAAGGTGAAAAACAACTTAAATAAATTTTTTAAATAATACAGGATATGAACCACAGTGTCTCCAGAGAAATAGACATCATAAACCAAAAGCAATCACAACTTTTGGAAATGAAAGACACACTTAGAGAGATATAAAATACACTGTAAAGTTTCAACAATAGACTAGAACAAGTAGAAGAAAAGACTTGAGTACAAAGACAAGGATTTCAAATTAACCCAATCCAACAAAGACAAAGAAAAAAAGAATAAGTAAAAATTTAAAAAGCCTCCTAGAAGTCTGGGATTAAGTAAAATGACCAAACTTAAGAATAATTGGTTTCCCTGAGGAAGAAGAGGAATCTAAAAGTTTGGAAAACTTATCTGAGGTAATAATTGAAGAAAATTTCCCTGGCCTTGCTAGAGACCTAGACATTTAAATAAAAGAAGCTCAAAGAACACCCAAAAAAAATCATCACAATAAAGATCATCACCTAGGCCAGGCATGATGCCTCATGCTTATAATCTCAGCACTTTGGGAGGCCAAGGCAGACGGATCACCTGAGCTCAGGAGTTCAAGACTAGCCTGGCTAACATGGTGAAACTCTATTAAAAATACAAAAGTCAGCTGGGCGTGGTGGTGCACATCTGTCATTCTGGCTACTAAGGAGGCTGAGGCATGAGAATTGCTTGAACCTGGGAGGCAGAGTTTGCAGTGGGTCGAGATTGTGCCACTGTACTCCAGCTTGGGTTACAGAGCAAGACTCTGTCTTCAGAAATAGGAATAATAATAGTAATAATAAAAATCATCACCTAAACACATAGTCATTGGGTTATCCAAAGTCAAGACAAAAAAAAAAAAAATCTTAAGAGCTGTGCAGCAAAAGCATTAGGTAGCCTATTAAGGAAAACCTATCAGATAAACAACAGATTTATCAGCAGAAACCCTACAAGTTAGAAGGCACTGGAGTCCTATCTTTAGCCTCTTTAAACAAAATAATTATCAGCCAAGAATTTTGTATACAGTGAAACTCAGCTGTATATATGAAGGAAAGATAAAGTCTTTTTCAGACAAACAAATCCTGAGACAATTCACCACTACCAAGCCAGTACTACAAGAACTGCTAAAACAAAGTTTTAAATCTTAAAACAAAACCTCAAAATACACCAAAATAGAACCTCCTTAAAGCATAAATATTACAGGGTTTATAAAACAATAACACAATGAGAAAAAAGGTATTCAGGCCATAACTAGCACTATGAATAGAATAGTACCTCACATCTCAATACTAACGCTAAATGTAAATGGCCTAAAAATGAAATGGCCTTCACTTAAAATATGAAAAATGGGGGAATGGATAAGAATTCACCAACCACCTCTCTGCTGTGTTCAAGAGACTTATCGGACACTAAGGACTCACACAAACTTAAGGCAAAGGAGTGGAAAAAGATACTCCATGCAAATGGACACCAAAAGCTAGCAGGAGTCACTATTTTTATATCAGACAAAAGAGACTTTAAAGCAACAACAGTTAAAAGAGAGAGAGAGAAGCATTAAGTCGTGATAAAAAGTGCTAGTTCAACAACAACAAAAAAAATCACAATCCCTAAATATATATTCACCTAACACTAGAGCTCCCAAATTTATAAAAAATTACTATTAGACCTAAGAAATGAGACAGTTGGCAACAAAACAATCATGGGAGAATTCAATACTCTGCTGACTGCACTAGACAGGTCATCAAGACAGAAAGTCAACAAAGAAACAATGAACTTAAACTATACCCTAGAACAAATGGACAGAGCAGATATTTACAGAGCATTCTACCCAACAACTGCAGAATATACATTTTATTCATCACTGCATGGAACATTCTCCAAAACAGACCTTATGATCGGCCACAAAACAAGGCTCAATGAATTTTAAAACATTGAAATTATATCAATGTTGTATTCCACTCTCTCAGACCACAGTGGAATAAAATTGGAAATCAACTCCAAAAGAAACTCTCAAAACCATACAGATACATAGAAATGTAATAACTTTCTCCTGCATGATTGTTGGGTCAACAATGAAATCAAGATAGAAATTTAAAAATTAGTTGAACTGAATGATATCAGTGACACAGCACATCAAAACCTCTGGGATATAGCAAAAGTGGTGCTGAGAGGAAAGTTCATAGCATTAAATGCCTATATCAAAATGTCTGAAAGAGCATAAATAGATAATCTAAGGTTACATCTCAAGGAACTAAAGAAACAAGAACAAACCAAACCCAAACCCAGCAAAAGAAAAGAAATAACAAAGATCGGAGCAAACTAAATAAAATTGAAACAAAAAGTTACAAAAGATAAATGAAACAAAAAGCTGGTTCTTGGAAAAGATAAAGAAAATTGAAAGATCAGTAGCAAGATTAACCAAGAAAAGATCAAAATAAACTAAATTACAAAGGAAATATGAGCTATTACAACTGATACAGCAGAAATACAAAAGATCACTCAAGGCTACTATGAACACTTTCATGCACAAAAACTAGAAAATCTAGAGGAGGTGTATAAACTCCAGGATATATAGAACCCTCCTAGGTAAAACCAAGAAGAAATAGAAACTCTGAACAGACCAATAACAAGCAGTGAGATTGAAATGGTAATTTTTTTAATTGCCAACAAAAAAAAGCCCTGGACCAGGTAATTCATAGTGGAATTCTACCAGACTTTCAAAGAAGAATTGCTACCAATTCTACTGAAACTATTGCAAAAGATAGAGAAAGATGGACTCCTCACTAAAGCATTCTATGTAGCCGGTATCATCTTAATACCAAAAACAGAAAAGGACATAACAAAAAAAAAAAAAAAAAAA
>NW_016107386.1:6387944-6416094 GCF_001604975.1 Cebus imitator | reverse complement strand
CGACAGAGACTCCATCCCCCGCCAAAAAAAAAAAAAAAAAAAAAAAAAAAAAAAAATAAAAAAAAAAAAAAAAAAAAAAAAAAAAAAAAAATAACAAAAAAAAAAAAAAAAGGAAAACTGCAGACCATACCCCTGATGAACATAGATGCAAAAATTCTCTACAAAATACTGGCTGACTGAATCCAACAGCATATCAAAAAGATAATCCACCATCATTAAGTGGGTTTCATACCAAGGATGCAGGGATGGTTTAACATACACAAGTCAATAAATGCAATTTACCACAAAAAAAGAATCAAAAACAAAATCATATAATTATATCAATAGATGCAGAAAAAGCATTTGACAAAATCCAGCATTCCTTTATGATTAAAACCCTCAGCAAAATTGGTATAGAAGAGCCATACCTTGAGATAATAAAAGCCATCTATGACAAATCCACAGCCAACATTATACTCCCTGGGGAAAAGTTGAAAGTATTCCCCCTGAGGACTGAAACAAGTCAAGGATGCCCACTCTTACCACTTGTATTCAACATAGTACTGAAAGTCCTAGCCAGAGCAATCAGAAAAGAGAAAGAAATAAAGAGCATCCAAAATGTTAAAGAGAAGTAAAACTGTCGCTGTTCACAAAAACATGGGACCAGCCCAAATACCCAGCAATCAATGAATGGATAAAGAAAATGTGATATAGATAGATAGATAGATAGATAGATAGATAGATAGATACATCATGGAATGCCACTCAGTCATAAGGAAAAAAATAATGGCATTTGTCACAACCTGAATGGAATTAGAGACCATTATTCCAAGTGAAGTAACTCAGGAATGGAAAACCAAACATCATATGTTCTCACTTATAAGTGGGAGCTAAGCTATGAAAACTAGTAGAATGAAAACACAAATAAGAAAAAAAAAAAANAAAAAAAAAAAAGAACTCAAATGTTACCACTATAGAAAACCACAAAAACACAATGATAATAAGAGTGAAAGAAAGGAAGAAAACATATACAAAACAACAAGAAATCAATTAATAAAATGACAGAAATAAGCCCTCACATATCAATAATAACTTTGAATGTAAACAGATTAAACTTTCCACTTAAAATATATAGCCTGGTTGAACGGATTTTAAAAAATCATGACCTAAATATTGGCTGCATAAAAGAAAATCATCTCATCTGTAAAGACACATAGACTGAAAGTGAAAGGACAGAAAATGATATTCCATGCAAATGGAAACCAAAAGTGAGCAGTAATAGCTATACTTAGATAAAACAGAGTTTAAATCAAAAACAGTAGAAAGTGACAAAGAATGTCATTATGTAATGATGAAGGAATCAATCCAGCAAGAAGATATGACAATTCTAAACATATATGCACACAACACGAGAGCACCAAGATATATAAGGTAAATACTATTAGATCTAAAAGGAGAGAGAGGCTCCAATACAACAACAGTTGGGGACCTCAACACCCAACTATCAGTATTAGATAGATCATACAGATTGAAAATTAACAAAGAAACATCAGATTTAAACTGCACATTAGACCAAATTTTCCTAACAGACATTTACCGAATGTTTCACCCAACAGCTACAAAATACACATTCTTCTCAGTAGCACACAAAACATCCTCTAGGATAGACCATATGTTCAGACACAAAGTAAGTCTTAACAAATTTTTTTAATTAAAATTATATCAACTACCTGATAAGACCACAGTGAAATAAAACTAGAAATCAGTAATAAAAGGAACTTGGGAAACTAAAAATATATAAAAATTAAACAACATGCTCCTGAATAACCACCGGGTCAAGAAAGAAGTTAATGAGGAAGTAAGAAAATTTCTTGAAACAAATGAAAAGCAAAAAACAACATATCAAAACCTATGAGACACAGCAGAAGTGGTGCTAAGAGGGAAGCTGCTAGCAATAAATGCCCATATCAAAAAAGTAGAGGCTGGGCATGGTGGCACATGCCTGTAATCCCAGCACTTTGGGAGGCCAAGTCGGGCAGATCACGAGGTCAAGAGATCGAGACTAGCCTGGCCAACATGGTGAAACCCCGTCTCTACTAAAAATACAAAAATTAGCAGGGCATGGTGTCACACACCTGCAGTCCCAACTACTTGGGAAGCTGAGGCAGGAGAATTGCTTGAACCCAGGTGGCAGAGGTTGCAGTGAGTCAAGATCATGCCACTGCACTCCAGCATGGCGACAGAGACTCCATCCCCCGCCAAAAAAAAAAAAGAAAAAAAAAAGGTAGAAAGATTCCAAATAAACAATCCAAATGATGCACCTCAAGGAACTAGAAAAGCAAGAATAAACCAACCAAAAATTAGTAGAAGAAAAAAAATAAAGATAAGAGCAGAAGTAAATGAAACAGGAGAAAAAGCTACAAAGAATCAATGAAATCAAAAGTTATTTTTTGAAAGATAAACAAAATCAATAAACCACTAGCTTGACTAACCAAGAAGAAAAGGCAGAAGTCCCAAATCAAATCAGAAATGAAAAGGTGACATTACAACTGATATCAAAGAAATACAAAAGATCATTGGAGACTATTATGAACAACTATAAGCTGACAAACTGGAAAACCTATAAGCAATGGATAAACTCTGGACACATACAACCTACCAATATTAAATTAGAAAAAAAATAAAAACTTGAACAGACCAATAGCAATTAATGTGATTGAATCAGTAATAAAAATCTGCCAACAAAGAAAAGTTCAGGAATGATGGCTTCATTGCCAAATACTACCAAACTTTCAAAGGAGAACTCACACCAATTGTCCTCAAGCTTCCCAAAAACTTGAAGAGGAGGGAATTCTTTCTAACTCATTCTGTGAGTTCATCATTATCCTATTATCAAAAACAGATAAGGATGCAACAACAACAAAAACTACAAGTCAATACCCTTGATTAACATAGATGCAAAGTCCTCAGCAAAATACTAGCAAATTGAATCCAACAACACATCAAAAGATAAACACCATGATCAAGTGGGATTTATCTCAAGGATGCAAGGATGGTTCAATATATATAAAGCAATAAACATAATACATCATATTAGCAGAATGAAGAACAAAACTCATGGTTATCTTAATAGAGGCAGAAAAATCACTTGAAAAAATTCAACATGGCTTTTTTTTTATAAAAACTCTCAATCAACCAAGCATTAAAGGAGCATTCCTCAACATAATAAAGACCGTATATAACAAACCCTCAGCTAACATTATACTAAGTGGGAAAAAGCTGAAAGCCTTTCCTCTAAGAACAGGAACAAGACAAGAATGCCCACTTTTACCACTCCTATTCAACACAGTACTGCAAGTCCTGTCCAGAACAATCAGACAAGGAAAGAAAAAGTATCCAAATTGTAAAAAAGGAAGTCAAATTGTTCCTCTTTGCAGATAATACAATCTTATGTCTAGAAAATCCTAAAGACTCCACCAAAAAACTCTTAGATATAAATAAATTTGGTAGTTACAGAATACAAAGTTAACATACAAAAATCAGTGGCATTTCTACACACCAATAGTAAACTACTTGAGAATAAAATCAAGAAGACAATTCCACTTACAATGGCTACACAAAAAATAAAAGCCAACATGGTGGTTCACACTTGTAATTCCAGCACTTTGGGAAGCCAAAGTAGAAGGATTGCTTGTGGGCAGAAGTTCAAGACCAGCCTGGGCAACATAGAGAAATGCCATCTCTACAAAAAAATAAATAAATAAATAAATAGCCAGGTACGCTGGCATCATGAACTTGCAGTCCTAGCTACTCAGGGGGCTGAGGTGGGAGTATCGCTTGAGCCTAGGAGGTCAAGACTGCAGCAAGCTATGATAGCACCATGGAACTCCAGCCTTGGTGACAGAACAAGACATTTGAGACCCACATTTTGAGATGACTCAAAATGTATCAAATGGGACTATATTAAACTAAAAAGTTTCTCCACAGCAAAGAAAACAATCAACAGAATGAAGAGACAACCTGTTAATGGGAGAAAATATTTGCAAACTATTCATCTAACTAGGGACTACTGTCCAGCATATACAAAGAACGCAACTCAATCGTTAAAAAATAATAATAATCTCATTACAAAGTGGGTAAAGGCATGAATAGACATTTCTCAAAAGAAGACATACAAAGGGTCAACATGTATATGAAGAAACATTCAATATCACTAATCACCAGGGAAATACAAATCAAAACCACAATGAAATATCATCTCACCCCTGTTAGAATCGCTATTACTAAAAAGGCAACAAAATAGCAGACTCTGGTGAGAATTCTCTCTCTCTGCTCTCTACTATGTGAAGATACAGCAAAACGATGGCCATCTGCAAAGTAGGAAGTGGGCCCTCACCGGACACCGAATCTGCCAGCACCTTGTTGTGGACTTCCAAGCCGCCAGGGGTGTAAGAAATAAATTTCTGCGTTGAATCCACCCAATCTATGGTATTCTGTCTTATCCCAAATGGACTAACACATTCACTTTCCTAGGTCTATGATCCAGTCCCTCTCTGGATCTTGGATCTTGAACTGCTAATCTGTAAGATGAGAGGGGTTGAATACTTTTGGGGGCTGTTACATTTCAAAGAAGCTGCAGGTTCCTTTAAAAAATTGCTAGGACTGAGCAGCAATCCTAGAAAAATGAGTACTTTATAAGGCTGTATTCAGACAAAACCCACTATTTCTCCATGCTCAATTCTAAGCTATCAGCATGAAGGACAGGAAAGTGAAGCAAAAGTCACTGAGATGGAAAATAATATTTTGTGTGTGTGTATCGCAAACCCAAGAAAAGTTAGGGAGTGTGACTGGAGTCTCTTTGCCTCTCTTGTGATAGAGGAAAAAAATCAAACCAAAATATTTTATCCTATTCTCACACAGTCACTCAGGCATCTCTGCTCACCAAAATGTGTGGGGATTTCTCCCCATCAGCATCCAGTCAATTATCCAGAATATTATTCAGCTAGGTGTTCCCTTATTCAATTCCGACACTATCTACTCATAGATTATGTCAGATTCCATAGGATAAGGGCTCAGATTCACAAGACTGTTGACTTCAGACACCAGTTGCAGTTCCTAGGACCTCCTGCTTGGGTTTCATTAATTTTCTAGAGCGGTTCACAAAACTCAGGGAAACATTTTCTTATGTTTACCAATTTATTAATAAAGCATATAATAAATGATAAAGATAAATGGACATGAAAAGATGGATAGGGCAATGCATGCAGAAAAGGGCATGGAGCCTTCACGTCCTCTCCAGGTATACCACGCTCTAGGAACCTCTACATGTTCAGCTACCCAGCAGCTCCTGAGCCTAATCTTTTTAGGTTTTTATGAAAGCTTCATTACATAGGCATAATTTATTAAATCACCGTTAGTGATCAACTCAACTCTCAGCCCCTTGCCCCTCTCTTCTCCCTAAAGATGGGGAGGTGGAGCTGAAAGTCCCAACCCTCTAGTCATGCCTTCATGTCCTTTTGCCAACCAGCCCCCACCCTGAAACTATCTAGGGACTTAAGACAGTTTTATTACTCTGGAGATTCCAAGGGGGTTAGGAACATGAGTCTGGCTTTTTGTGATAATTTTGCAGGAGTCTCATAGGCACCCCGGATAGTCATGAGTTGATTCCATGAACAAATAGGAGGACCTTACCTAATGTGGTTATCATCTCATCATGGACAACCCAGAGCCCATGCTACCTTGTGCACAGTGATGGAAGCATAGCATCGTCTGACTAACAAGGCTCTGATTCATTTTGACAAGGCAATAGATGCCAACCTTCTGAAGAAAGTGTCAGGCATTTGGCCCTTACAAGGACTGGGAAGAAAGGGCACACATTTTCCCTGTGGCCCTGCCCTTGACATATTTATAACATCCCAGGACTGGCCCTGACCATCCCCTCCCAAATAACGGAATGTCAAAATGGCTGCAGAGATTATGCTGTGAGTGGAAAAGCTTTATAGTAAGCCAAGGTGATCACCAGCCTCCCTGAGCTAAAATAATCACAGCCTTCTTTTTCTTAGTGACCCCTGTCCTACTCTCAGCCACTTTGTATCCTCAAATCTTAAATAGAGTTAAGAGACTGGGCAGGCCTGGCTTATTATTCTCCCTGCTTCGACTGGACATAAGACATGCTTTATGTAATGCTGGATTTTTTATACCAATCAAATACTACGAAAGTCATCAAGCTGAATCGTGACCATAACCCCAAATTCATGGATGCCCTGAACTCTAGTTCAGATTGAACCACTCTATTCCCAGTTAGAAAAGCTCTATTAATCTTGATGAGCTTGGATCTCCAGAAGACATTAGGAATATATAGTCAGCTGGTAGGCTGATGTTATGTCAGTACATGAGCATTGTGCCAGGTAGGTGGCACACTCTGACTTCTTGTCACTTCCATGATCCAAAGAGAGCATCTCATCTTGCCACTGAAAATATAGAGTTTCTGCACCAGAATTAAGACCAAGGGGGACAATAAAGGTGCAAGGCCTGACACCTTCCATCATTTGCACATCATACTGTGTGGTGAAAATCCTGGGGAGATCCTCAACCCTCATTGATCACCATCAAACCCCAACTCATTCTCTCACTGGTTCATAATGCAGTCACACTTTCAGATAAGAAGAGCTACCACCAGATCATCAATAGAAAATTGTGCTGAATAATTGCTGCATGGGAATAAAAATGCCTTTTTCTTTTTTTTTTTTTTTTTTAGACAGAGTTTTTTTTTTTTTTTGAGACAGAGTTTCACTCGTGTTGCTCAGGCTGGAGTGCAGTGGCGTGATCTCAGCTCACTGCAACCTCCGCCTCCCTGGTTCAAATGATTTTCCTGCCTCAGCCTCCCCAGTAGCTGGAATTACAGGTGCCTACCACCACACCGAGCTAATTTTTGTATTTTTAGCAGAGAGAAGTTTTCACCACGTTGGCCAGGTTGGTCTAGAACTCCTGACCTCAGGTGATCCACCCGCTTTGGCCTCCCAATGTGCTGGGATTACAGTCCTGAGCCACCACGCCCAGCCAAAAATGCCTCTTTCAATAGCACCTTCTCTCATGAAACAAAGCAAAGCCTTTCCCTTAACTTTTATCATTTCAGTAAGACTACATGGACCCCGCTTGCATGAGAAATGTAGAAGAGGTTGCCATAAATGTAAAGGTTAGAAAGAGACCATCAAATAAAATTCCTTTATGGTTAGGTGATTTCAGCATAAAATCTAAAGACAGGTGAGATAAAGCTGGAGAACCAGGAAGCAAGTCTGACTTCAGTCAGGTAGAAGTTTGCATAATCATTAAGACTTGATTCCATGACTTACAACAAGCTCACTGTGAATCCTTAAGAAAAAGTATAATTACTAAAGGATGGAAAATGGTGTTGAAAGAATGTCAGGGGGCTGGAAAAAAATAATTATACACAATAGAGATCTTTATACCCACTCTAGTAGGCTTCAAACTTGGTTAAAACTACTTTCCTACTATAGAGTTGACATAGAAATAAAGAATGTTCAATCCAGAAGGTCCTTTAGGAAGTATAATAGCCAGTCTAGAAAGTGTAGTGCTTTAAAGCCATTTCTAGATCTAAAAACACATTTTTTCATTCAGAACAATTATTTTAAAATATTAAAGCTTGGAGCTCAGTAACTAACCGCAAGGATCACCTAATGAGTGATTACTTTGAACCAGGCACTAATCTGAGTGCTTTGCATGTATTATCTCATTTAATCCTCATAACATTCCTGCAAAGCAAGCACTACCATTGTCCCCTTTTTACAGGTGGAGAAACAGGCATAAAGAGATGACGTACTTGTCAGGGTCACACAGCTGGTCTGTCATGGAGCAGTTCACAGGAAGAGCTGCCCTGTTTAAAGCAGAGGAGAGGTCAGGAGTCTGCAGTCCTGCCACTGATCCTTCCCATGGCACAGATGACCCTTCTTGAAAACCACTGATAAGGAAAAAAGAAAATAAATAGAATTGCCTAAGGTCAAAGCACAATGAAGTGTGACAAACATAAATATTTTAATGCATATTTAGCTTTAAGGAAAAAAAGATAGGTTGGGCACAATGGCTTATAGCTGTAATCCCAGCACATTAGGAGGCTGGGGCAGAGAGGATTGCTTGAGCCCAGGAGTTTGAGACCAGCCTAGGCAACATAGGGAGCCCCATCTCTACATAAAATCAAAAACTTAGCTGGACATGACAATGTGCACCTGTAGTCCCAGGTGCTTGAGAGGCTGAGGTGGGAAAATCGCTAAGCCCAGGAAGTGAAGGCTGTAATGAGCCGTAATCATGCCATTGCAAGATTCTGAGAAGAAAGAGGGAAGGAAGGAGGGAAGGAGGGAAGGAGGGAGGGAGGGAGGGAAGGAGGGACAGAGGGACGGAGGGGAGAGATAAAAGAAAAACCTAGGAGCCACAAACAAAAGCAGAAATCAGAGCCTGGTAGGTCAGGAGGTGAAAGTAGATGCCATGGAGATCCTGGGGTTTCTCAGCCTACACTGGTCCACAAAGCTGGGGGCTGGCCTTCTGTTGCCCCCACCTGTGAACAATAACCTTGGGCCTGTGTGAAGCCAGGGAGTGGGAAATTTGCTCCCTGCAGAAAGCCTGCAGACTGGAAGGGTTGATGTTCCACCAAAAAGGAATTGGGAAATTTCCTTTGACAGTCTGAGAACACCCTGAAGTTTTGTGTTTGTTAGAGGCCTTATAAGGAAAAATCAAAGCTCCAGGCCTGCACCTTGAAAAAGTATAGAATCTGAATTTACCTTGCACTGTGCAGGAACCCCATTCAGAGGTATCAGTGACAAAAATGGGTTTCTGGATGTAGATTCTCTAAGAATACAACCGAAACAATGACAAAAATAACTCTTTAAGGATATTTTCGCAGTGCAGGATTCACAGGAAGCCCATTTTCTTAAAATGTTGAAGAGCACAGTCATGCACTGCATGATGACATTTTTGTCAATGACAGGCCACAATATGACAGTGATCCCACAAGATTACAATGGACCTGAAAAATTCCTATCACCTAGTGACATCTTGATGATCCTGACCCTGTGTAGCCTAAGCTAATGCGAGTGTTTGTGTCTTCATTTTTAACAAAATTTTCAGAAGTTAAAAGCTATTAAATATTTTAAAAATAGAAAAAAAAGTCTTATAGAATAAATACATTAGTCCGTTTCCACATTGCTATAAATAACTACCTAAGACTGGGTAATATATGATGTTCCACAGGCTTAACAGGAAGCATGACTGGGAGGCCTCAGGAAATTTACAATCATGGCAGAAGGCGAGGGGCAAGAAAGCACCTTCCTGGCAGAGCAGGAGAGAGAAAGACTAAGAGGGAAAAAGGCCACACAGTTTTAAACCATCAGATCTTGTGAGAACTCACTCACTACTACCGTGAGAACAGAAAGGGGAAATCCATCCCCATGATCTAATCACTTCCCACCAGGTGCCTCCCCCAACACTGGGGATTACAATTCAACATGAGATTTGGGTGGGGACATGGAGCCAAACCGTATCAATAAGGATATAAAGAAAGAAAATGTTTTTGTATAGCTTACAATGTGTTTGTGTGTTAAGCTAGGTGTTGTTATGAAAGAACCGAGAAGTTAAAAAAATGAAAGATTATAAAGTTAAGAAGTTACAATAAGCCAAAATTCATTTATTAGTGAAGAAAGAAATTTTTTTATAAATGTAGCGTAGCCTAACTGTACAGTGTTTACAAAGTCTACAGCAGTATACAGTGATGTTCTAGGCTTTCCCATTCACTGACTCACCCAGAGCAATTTCCATTCCTGCAAGATCTGTTCATGGTAAATGCCCTATACAGATGTACCATTTTTTAACTTTTATACTGTATTTTTACTGTACCTTTCTATGTTTAGATAAATACATACTTACCATTGTGTTACAATTTTCTACAGTATTCAGGACAGTAACATGCTGTATAAGATTGTAGCTTTGGAGCAATAGGCTGTATTATATAGTCTAGGTATGCAGTAGGTTATACCACCTAGCTTTGGGAAAGTACACTCTGTGATGTTCACACAACAAGAAAACCATCTAATGATTCATTTCTCAAGAATGTACTCCAGAGTTAAGCAATGCATGACTGTAGTTCAAAGTAGTTCACAGTTAAAACTGATACAAATCAAATGAGGAAATTAAATACCAAGAGATAAAAACAGCAAATGCAGCTAACCAGTGAATCAGCACTGCAAGGATGAGAAATTTTTAAAAACCGCAAATGAAAGAGATAGAATAAGCATGTTAAAGTGTTAAAAGGTGGACTTCATAGTAAGTGTTCTTATCACAACTTTTTTTAAAAAAGAGAGAGAAAACATAGACTAAATTGCAAAGAAATGACAAGCTAACAGCAGAATTCTAATAAAATTAGAAACAAAAACAGAACGGAATTATACAGACAGCACAAGTAAATGGTGCTGAGCAACCATTTGTATAAACTTTTAAATGTACAAAGGCATACTGTTAAATATTTATGAACAGGTATAGATTTAATAAGAGCATCAGAATATGGACAGGAGAGAGACCACTTACATCAGAAGAGAGAATGCCTTTAGGGTGGAAGGATGGGGAATATGACCAAGAAGGAGAATGTGACCAGATAAAGGAGACCTCAACTATATCTGAAACCGGCTATTTCCTTTACATAAGTATACGCATTCATACGCACATAAGCAGGGATACACAAACACATTTTTACACAAAATATTCTTAAATGTCAATATGAAAAAGCAAGTCCTGTCACCTTCAAAGATGTAAGATCCCCATAGCCACCTTGGCCAAGCTCAATAATATATCTACTTCATTGGAATGTCTGCTCAATGCTTTTAAGCGCTAGCTTTCAACTGCTATTGCCATAGAATTTATTTACTGAAGCTGGAATCTCCTTATTTTCATGACAAGCAGCCTGGTTTCCCATGTGTGGATCAGAAGTCAGCTTCCTAAGGGCAATTTCACTCTCCATATACTGCGTCTGTGGCCAGCAGAAGCTTCTAGCGGTAATATACCAGCACAAGGAGAGAACCTATGTGGCAGAGGATGGAGACTTCAGCAAAGGCTGAATTTCTTCTCAGAACCTTGACCCCAAAGAAATATAGACAAAGAGTGACACCCAGTGGCCAGACCAAAGGCAGAGTTCAGAGACTTCAGCTCCCTGGTTGCTTGCTTGGGTAGAGTTGGGTCATTCCTCTGAGTTCAAAATCCATCCCTTGGTTGCTGTGATTCAAAGAGCTCTGATATCTGCAGAGTGCTTTGGGGGATATAGAAGGAGCCAGTTCCTCTCTTCTTGTGCCACCCCTCCCTGTTTTCTGGCTCATTTTCCCCTTCTGTACCAATTGTGCAATCTCTGGTGCATTGGGTCCCACAGCTGACCAGGCACAGGAAACATAGTAGTCCACCTCACACAGCATGGAGGATGCTGCTCTTCAGTGTGAGAGGACCCCTTATAACTAAGTCAGAGAAAATGTGATGACTGAATTAATTCAGTAGTGCTAATTTACTGTCATTTGAGGTAAATTAGTGTGAGGTGCAGAAGTCCAAATATAAGTTATGAAAATGACACCTCTCCCCAATATCCTACTAAAACTGCCTCTCAAGATCAGCACCCACAACAACAGCAACAACACAAACAACAATAATAAGTGCTAGTGCCTGTGGAAAACACACACACACACACACACACACACACACACACACACACACTGTGCCAGGCACTATTCTAAAGGCTTTGTGTATTATTAACTCATTTAAAGTCATGGCAATCCTAGGCAAGTGCTAACATTCTACATATTGTGCAGATGAGAAAACTGAGGCATGGAGAAATAGATGAATGTGTCCAAAGTCGCAGAGCTGGTAGGCCAATGGAGGCACAAGCTGCACTCACATGGTCACGAATGCCTTTTGGACAGCCTGACGCTGGAACTCTGTAAGCCATTCAGCTACTGTGTCTCTGGATGACCTCCCAATGGCTGATCCCAAAGGCCTTTCCTTAGTTGGCCCTGCTGTGCGTCTCTGAGGACAGCACAGGTGTCAGCCCCCCCTCCCCTGCAGCTTGCCTCTTCCTCTCCATGGCTCCTCCGTCTCCTCTCTGCATTCTCTCTTCCACTGCTCTGTAAATGAAGTCATCCTCCAGGGTTCTTCCCCTCCTCCATTCCTGTTTTTCATTCTCTTTATTCTCTCTCCCTTTCACTGGGACATCTCACTAGAACTCATTGGATTTAATGTCAGGATTTAAAATCACCAGGGCATTTAACCAGAGGTCACTGGATTTGATGTCAGGATTCTGAGGTTCCAGAAGGAAGGCCTTGGGTTCAGCCCCTTCACCCCTGGGGTCCTCACTTCCCCTGTGGCAATATGAGTGGGGGTTCAGATCAATGCCCTCACCCTGGCTACCTACCAGCCCCACTAGGGAGCTTTTACCATTATTGCTGCCCTGGCCTCACAGACCAGTTAGATGAGAGCCTCTGATTGTGAAATTTCTATTTCTTCCTTTAATTTTCTCAATTGCTTCTTTGTATATTTTAAGAGCTTATTTGGATGTTCTATCAGCACTGCTACTCATAAACCCTTGACCCAAGACCGGTCCTCCTCTATCAAAGAAGGGCCTCTTCTACCAAGCACACAGCTCCGGGAGAGACATGCATGGAGCAGTGAGGGAGGAAGGGGACACCCGCCTAGCCAGCCAGATCAGCCAAATCAACCGTGGCGATCAGTGGGGTGACAGATGTCGCAGCCAGATTGCCCTCACATCCTCTTTGTATATTTTGAACATCTATTATTCAGCACATACCTTCATAATTACATGTCTTTTGGGGTATTAATATAGATGCTTTAAACTTCTTGTGCTCTACAGTTTACATGATATATCTTTTTCAATCCATTTGCTTTTAATCTGTCTTTATACTTAAATTGTAACTCTTCTAAATAGCCTATAATTAAATCTTACTTTTAAAAAATAAATTCTGATAGCCTGTCCATTTTAATTAGAGTGCTGTCTCACACTCTTGTGGACTCCATGATTTCTGATAAGAAGTCAGAGATCTTTGGAATTGAAACTCTATTTTATGTAATGTATCTTTTTCTCTGGCTCTTTCAATATTTTCTTTTTAGCTTTAGTTTTCAACACTTTGACTATGATGTGACTAGGGTCACTTTCATTCTTATTTATCCTAAGCTAGGGTTTACTGAGTTTCTTGAATTTGTACCTTTGAAAATAATATCTGCTGGGCACAGTAGCTCACACCTGTAATCTCAGCGCTTTAGGATTTGTTGAAACCCCGTCTCTACCAAAAATGCAAAAGTTAGCTGGGTGCTGAGGTGAGTGCCTATTATCTCAGCTGCTTGGGAGGCTGAGGCAAGAGAATCGCTTGAAGCCCAGAGTCAGAGTGTGCAGTCAGCCAAAATCACACCATTGCACTGCACCATAGGCAGCAAGGGCGAAAATCCATCTCAAAAAAAAAAAAAAAAAAAATCTCTACTCAATTCTGTCTCTCCTCTCATCTTGGGGTTCCAGTTACACAATGTTAGATCTTTCATTATTTTCTCACATATCCCTGAGGCTCTATTCATTGTTTTAAATTTTTTCTTTTCCTCTTCAGATTGGATAATTTCTATTAATCCATCTTCAAGTTCACTGAATCTCTTATTATTTCTATTCTGCTCATAAATGATCTGGCACATTTTTATTTTAGAGATTGTATTTCTCATTCTAAAACCTCCACTTGGTTTATTTTTATAGTTTTTTAGTTTATGTTTGTCCACTATTATTTTGAATATATTTTTTATTTGTTGAAAGTATACTTTTCTTCACTTCAACCAGAATAATTATAATAGCTGTTTTTCAAATTCCTGTCTTTTAATCATAGCTTATGGATCATATCAGGATTTGTCTCAGTTGATTTCTTCTTCTCTTAAGATTTTCCTGGCCTTCATATGTCAAATAATTTTGGACTGTTTTTTGGATATTGTGGATATTAGGTTGTAAAGACTGGTGATTCTGTTATATGCCTCTGAAAAATTGTGTTTTTCTTTTGCTAGTGAATTAACTTCTTTAGACTCAAACTGTAAGCTCTGCTCATGAATGTTAATTCAAGTTTAAGTTCAGAGTTTTTTCTCACGGGTAAGGCACTAGGACTATCCCTCCATATGTGCAGAGGGGGGTCAACCAGAGACAAGAAGAATTTATACACAGAATTTGGAGCTGTCCTTCTCTGGGTCTCTCTGTCTTATAGTTTACTCCTCACTTTCTAATAACTGATTACTCCACACTCTCTCCTCTGATATTTTAGGTCATAATCACTGCAGCTGTTCTGTCAGAATTTTAGTTACCGGATGTGAGGCAGTGAGTTTGACTTCCAAAAAAATGAAACACACCTCTCACCTCCCCTTCTTTCAAGTTTCAACTCTCCTCTGCAATCTGTCTGCTTTTGCTATTTGTTTAACACCTGCAGATCATTGTTTTGTTTTAGTTTGGTTTTGTTTTAACCAATAGAAACTTACTTGGGCATTACCAAAACCAGAAATCCTCGCCTTGTCACTTCTTGAGGTTTTTATTTTTTCTTCCTAAAATGAAGGATTGCTCTAAAAGACAAATTCTCAACCCTGGCTTTGTAGTTGAATGACCTAGTACCTTTTATGAATGCTACACATACCCCAAACCTGAAAGTCTGATTTAAGCTTCCAGAATGGGGTTTGGGCAACAGTTTGATTTTTTTTTCTAATGATTTTAATATGCAATCTGACTCCATACCCACTCTTGATGATAGGCACTTTTTAAACTGTATTGGGCACACAAATCACCTGGGGATTTTGTTATACACTGATTCTGTGACTCACAGTCCTGAGGAGGCCTGAAGCTGTCCATTTCTTTCTTTCTTTTTTTTTTTTTTTGAGATGGAGTCTTGCTCTGTCACCAGGCTGGAGTCCTGTGGCATGATCTCAGCTCACTGCAACCTCCGCCTCCTGGGTTCAAGCCTCAGCCTCCCAAGTAGCTATGACTACAGGCATGCACCACCACACTCAGCTAATTTTTGTATTTTTAATAGAGACAGGGTTTCACCATGTTGGCCAGGATGGTCTTTATCTCTTGACCTCGTGATCTGCCCACCTCAGCCTCTCAAAGTGCTGGGATTACAGGTGGGAGCCACTGCACTACTGTTTACCTATTTTCAACCATTGTTCCAGGATATAAGAGTTCAGTAGCGTCTTGCTGCTCAGAATGTGTCCTCAGGCAAGTGACATTATTATCACTTGGGACCTAGTTAGAAATGGACAGCTTCTTGCCTGAAGGACACATTCTGAATAGCAAGACGCTACTGAACTCTTATATCCTAGAACAATGGTTGAAAATAGGTAAACAGTAAACCGTCTCTTTCCAAAACTATGACATTTTTCCCACACAGTGATTTCCTGAGTGTCTGTAGCTCTGAACCTTCATTCCCATGTGGCAATGCAGATGGCACTAAGTGTTTGCTACACTTCACACAGGATGATTACTCTCTATGTTTCCAAGTCCCCATCCTGTTCACAGCACTTATTTGCATATGCCCCCTGCAGACTTCGAGTTCAGGATCCCACCATAGCATTCCATGAGCAGAGAAGGTAAAAATCATGAGAGAACATACTACAGGGTTGTTCTGAGAATGAAGTGAGCTATTATAGGTAAAGCAGCACTGTTTGCAGCCCATATGAAATGTTGAATAAATGTTAGTTATTCATAGTCAACATCTATTGGATCTTTTCCTTTTTTCAGTATTCTTTTTCCTATAAAAACAATACCCTGGTTTCCCTGTAGAAGCTAATCCTTAACCCTTCACACACAACACATATTGTGTGATTCTACTTATGGGAAATGTCCAACATAGTCAAATCTATAGAGACAGAAAGTACATTAGTGTTGCCTAGGGCTGGAGAGGATGGGGGATTTGGGGAGTGACAGCTAATAGGTAAAAAGTTTCCTTCTGTAGTAATGAAAATACTCTAACATTGATTGTGGTAATGGATGCCCAACTCTGTGAATATACTAAAATTCATTTAATTATATGCTTTAAAAGGGTGAATTGTACGGTATAAAAATTATAATGCAATAAATCTACTTTTACAAATTGTCTTTCTAAGGCCAAAAAAAAGTGGGTTTAATATAGACTTATCACTAAAATGTATTACAACAACAGCATAAAAGACAGAGAGACAAAATGGAAATTACTCTTATAAGGTGCCTGTACTATATGTAAAGGTAGCCTCTGATGAGTTAAATTTTAAACTCTATGGCAACTACTGAAAATACCATAAACTGAAAAGTACATCTAAAATTAAATGCCATCATCAAAAAATGCTCAAAGCAAAAGAAGACAGGAAAACAGGGGGAAAAAAACAAAGAACAAATAGAACAAGGAAATAATGACAAGATGATAGATTTAAACCCAAACAAATTATAAATTATAAATTATAAATTACAAACTAATGCAGGAACAGAAAACCAAATATCACACATTCTCTCTTGTAAGTGGGAGCTAAATGATGAGAACTCATGAACACATAGAGGAGAACAACACATATTGGGTCATATCAGAAGGTGGAGGGTGGGAGGAGGGAGATGATCAGGAAATATAACTAATGGATACTAGGCTTAATACCTGGGTGATGAAATAATCTGAACAACAAACCCACATGACACAGATTTTCCTATGTAACAAATCGGCATTTGTACCATCAACTTAAAATAAAAATTTAAATAAGTAGGCCTAAATGTTCTATTTAAAATTTGGTGATTTCCAAATTCAATAAAATAATCCAAATATATAATTTTTTTTTTTTTGAAACGGAGTCTCGCTCTGTCGCCCAGGCAGGAGTGCAGCAGTGTGAGCTCGGCTCACTGCAACGTCCCCCTCCCAGGTTCAAGCGGTTCTCCTGCCTCAGCCTCCTGAGTAGCTGGGATTACAGCCATGTGCCGCCACACCCCACTAATTTTCGTATTTGTAGTAGAGACGGGGTTTCACCATCTTAGCCAGGCTGGTCTTAAACTCCTAAGCTCGTGATCCACCTGCCTCAGCCTCCCAAAGTGCTGGGATTACAGGCATGAGCCACTGCCCCCAGCCCAAATATATAAATATAAAGATAAATACAACTAGGTTAAAATTAAAAGAATGAAAAAAGGAACGCCATTCAAATGCCAATAAAAGGAAAGGTGGCATGGTTATATTACTAACAATTAAAGTAAACATCAGGGGGTTTGGGGGTTCTTATTTTCTTTTTTTTTTTTTCCAAGATAAATGACTAGAGATCTTAGACACCAGTTCTCTGCAGAAAGAAATCCAAAGTTACAGGTGAATAATCATAACTTGAATGAAGTATCAAGCAGAAAGTGCTGGAGCCTAGCAGATAAATCATGGGAAGAAGCTAGGGGATGGAAAAAGAAGAAATCAAGAAGCTGGCCGAGGTCAGCTAGGAATCCCAAGGGATTTGGTATTAAATACATAAAAGGTAGGTGGAAGTGGTTTTGGCTCCCCTTATCCCTGCAGGAGACCTCTGGTATCTGAACGGTTGGAGAGCTCTTCTGCCCTCATGACCCAAACACTGGTGTGGGCAGTGATTTTGGGGACTTCTAAAGGGCATCACACTAGACTACCAGCTCACACTGAGTTGCCAGCCCTTACCATGGACCTGAGGAGCAACAGCAGGTGCCATACTTGGGGCACACCCATTGGAGGACTGTGTCCTTCTGAGGGAACATCAGCCCCTGTGTTTCCACATCACTGGAGCCCCTACAGACATTCCTTGGCACCTACTTGGATTGTGGCAGCCACACAGGGCTGCCTGGGCCAGGGGAGCTTCAGGGTGCCCAGTGGTCTAGCCCTTGAGAAATGCTGCTCCTTGCTGTAAGTGCAGCACACCAAGGGGGCACCCCTAGGGAGTCCAGGAGACCAGAGCATGCACTTTCCTGTGCCCAAGAGCTCCCTTAGACTGAGAGTGACTACACTACCTCCAGCAGAGAAGCGAGGCAGGCAAGGGGCTCACTAGAGATATCAGATACCAGTTCTCCAACAGAAAGAATTTCTGCAAGGGAGGAGTGTGGCTCTCTTCTAGCAGCCAGGTGGTTGCAGCCCTCTGGATGTGAAGAGAACTTCTCCTCCCCCTAACTCCCACTGCTGTGGGAACAGCCATGACTGCTCTCTTGGGAAGTTGGTGCAGATGTGTGGAGAATGACTGTTCTAGGGTATTATGGGGAGCTACAATCCCACTGGTGGTGTACCCACCAGGCCTAGGCTTGCACAAAAGATGGGGCCCCTTCTGCTCTCTGCATGAAATGGCAGAATTCCTACAGCAGAGAGCAAGAGAGCCACAAAGCTGCATGTTTGAGGCTGAGGGAGGAGGCTCCACATAGAAGAAATCTGAAGTGAGCAATGGGACAAATGTCTTTCATGGTGCTCAACTACATTGCAGCCTGGAGACAGACAGCAGTGTGTGTCTGCCTGATCTGAGTGTCCTGAGTGCCAGGAGGAGCCATGACAGGGAGGCAGGAGCTGCAGCAGCCACCTACCTCACTATGCAGACCTTGATGCATTTCATTGGGAGCTCTCCTGACCGCCTCCTTCAAAACTGGTGTTTGTGCCTGCCATTGGGATATCTTAAAGTAGGAATGGAAGTTCAGTCCCCCCATTAGGGGCTAAGCAGGGAGCTAAGGCCACCATGCATTCCACAGACCAGCCCATCACCTAAAGTAACAGAGAAAGCTTCTCCTGGTAAAGAAAGGTGAAACACATGCCATCTTCTTCTGCTGCATCCAGCCCTTACCCATAAGTGTCACCTACTGACCTAAAGATTGAAATACACAATGCAATTTTTTTTTTATCTCCTGACACAAGTGCATGGTGCTGAAGAATGAGATAAGCTTCCTGAGAACTTCACCATCCCAGTCATGCAGGAGACGGTGAGCCTTCTCACACACTCAGTACATCACTACTACAACAGCATTTGAGAAAGCCACCATACAAATACTATCCAAAACCAAGAAACTGATGCAGAGGCTTTGCCACTGAAAGCACCCAGAACCAAAGCAAATGACCATACGCAACACATATTATAGTCACAGCCTCAAGGGAAAAACAATCCCATCTAAACAAAAGTAAGTTCAAAAATAAAAAGAGATAGTTTACCCAGATTAAAAGGAACCAGAGAAACAATTCTGGACATATGAAATTGTACAGTACTACAATACTCGCAAAGAGTTACACTAACCACCTGACAATGGATCCTAAACAAAAACAAAAATCTCTGAAATATCAGATAATAAATTCAAAAATATTGATTTTAAAGCAGCTCAGTGAGATCCAAGAAAAAGTTGAAAACCAACATAAAGAAATCAGAAAGCAATACAGAATGTGAGGAAAATTTTACTAAAGAGATAGATTTTAAAAAAATAGAACTGCTGGAAATAAAAAATTAATTGAAGAAATTACAAAATATAGTTGAAAGCTTTAACAATAGGCTAGACCATTCAGTATAATGTAGGCTATGGGTTTGTCATAGACGGCTTGTAATAGCTTAAGGTATGTCTCTTCTGTGCCAACTTTGCTAAGGGCTTTAATCATAAAGGGATGTTGAATTTTGTCAAATGTTTTTTCTGTGTCTATTGAGATGATTATGTGATTTTTGTTTTTGATTCTGTTTATGTGGTATGTAACATTTATTGACTGGTGTATGTTAAACCATCCCTACATTCCTGGTATGAAACCCACTTGATCATGGTGGATTATCTTTGATATGATGTTGGATTCTGTTAGCTAGTATTTTGTTGAGAAAAAAAAAAGCAGTAGCAATTCTATACAACAATAACAATCAAGCTAAGAACCAAATTAAGAACTCAATCCTATTTACAATAGCTATACAAAAATAATAAAAGACCTAGGAATGTATTTAATCAAAGAAGTGAAAGATCTCTAAAAGGAAAATCATAAAGCACTGATGAAAGAAATGGAAAAATATCCCATTTTCATGGAACCTCCTAGGCCCAAGCAATCCTCTCACCTCAGCCCTCCAAATAGCTGACACTACAGGTTCACATCACCACACACTAATTTTTGGTTTTGTTTTTGTTTTCTTGTAGAGATGGGGTCTCACTATATTACCCAGAATGGTCTTTAACTCCTGGGCTCAAGCACTCCTACTGCCTTGGCCTCCCAAAGTGCTGGGATTATAGGCATGAGCCACCACCTCACCTGGCAAAAATGGCAATTTTTAAAAGGTCAAAGAAAAACAGGTGTTGACAAGAATGCTGAGAAAATGGAATGTTTATACATTGTTGGTGGGAATATAAATTATTAGGTTGATGCGAAAGTAATTGCAGTTTTGGGGAAAAGAGCAATTACTTTTGCATTAACCTAATAGTATAACCTCTATGGAAAACAGTATGAAGATTTCTTAGAGAACTAAAAATAGAACTATCCTTCAATCCAGCAATCCTGATACTGGGTATCTACTCAGAGGAAATCATTGTATCAAAAAGATGCCTGTACTTGTACATTTATCACAGCACTATTTACAATAGCAAATATATAGAACCAAACTCAGTGTCTATCAGTGGATGATTGGACAAAGAAAATGTGACATAGAAATTCCATGCAGTTTTACTCAGCCACAAAATAACAATAAAATCATATCTTTCACAGCAACATAAGTGGAACTGGGAGCCATGATCTTAAGTGAAGTAATACAGAAACTAAGTCATATACCACTTGTTCTTGCTTATTATTGGGAGCTAAACAATGTGTCCACATAGACATAAAGAGTAGAGTAATAGTCACTGAAGGCTCAGAAAGGTGGGAAGGGGGCGAGGAATGAGAAATTACCTATTGGGTACAATGTACACTACTCAGGTGATGATTGCGCTAGAAGCCCAGACTTCACCACTACGCAATATATCCATGTAACAAAACTGTACTTGTACCCCATAAATCTATAAAAATAAAAACAAACTTTAGAACAAGGAATATGATGAGGGATAAATAGGGACATTATCTAATAATAAAGGAGTTAATTCATTTAAAAGTCATGCAAATCTTAAAAGTGTATGCACCTAAAAAAACCTTAAAATAAATGAAACAATAAGTAATAGAACTAAAAAAAAAATCTACCTTTTAAGTTGGATATTTCAACACTTCTCTCTCAGTAATTGGCAGAACATATGGAGGAAAAAAAAAACAGTAAAAGTTTGGAAGACAGGAACAACTCTTTTAGTCACTTTAACCTAGTTGATATTTACATAATACTTCACAGAAACACAGCAGACTATACATGCGTTTCAAGTGCATATGAAACATTAACCAAGATACAACATATTCTGGGACAAAAAGCAAATGTCAAGAAATGTATAAGGACTAAAACCATACAAAGTATGTTCTCTGACCACCAAAGAACTAAATTAAAAATTTCATTTAATAAAAGAGATATATCTGGAAAATCACCAAATATGTGCAAATTAAATATAACACTCCTAAATAACTCAGGGAACAAGGGAGAAATCCCAAGGGAAATAAGAAAATAGTTAAAACGCAATGAAATCAGAAAGTAACATCGAAATTTGAGGGATGCAGCAAACGTGGTGGTTAAAGGTAACTAGCATTAAATACTTACATTAGAAAAGAAGAAAGTCTCAAATCAATGATTTAAACAAAGCAAATTAAGCCCAAAGTAAGAAAGAAAAACGTCATAATAAGAGCAAAAACAAATAGAAACTGAAAAAAAAAAAATAGAGAACATCAGTGAAACCAAAGAGCTGTCTTTTTGGCCCAGTAAAACTCATCTGGATTCTGAATAGACTCTGCTCCCCAGGATGCAGAAACCACCTATATTTGCATCTTCCTTCCAGGGCTAGAAAGAAAGGAACATAGGCCAGCAAAGTGCTGGGTGGGGAATTCTTTCTAACAGTGTCGCTCCTCTCACTTTCTGCTAGACATGAGGGACCCAAGGCCCACTCAATGCACAATGCAGCCTTTGATATCCTGGCTACAGCAGGAGGCCCAGGGAAGGTAGGAGGGACAACGCAGCCTGCAGGCCCATAGTTCTTGCACTGTCAGGCCTGGGGAGTAGGACTCCTCTCTGCCTCTCAGCAGATCGCTTCATGCCTATGAGGCTGCAGCACATTCCCCACGTTCTAGGATTGAGATACACAGTTTGTTTTCCCAGGATGGGGAAGGAGGGGCAGAGAACATCCCAGAGGTCCAGACTGCTGTTCTTGCTCCCTCCCTGACTGGCTTGGCCCACACTGACTGGCCTGCCACCCACTTGGAAAGTGATCTCTACCCAGCCTCTCTCTGAAAACACCTCCCTTGGCTCTCTGATAAAGCTGGAGCTGTGGGTGCAGCATCTCACCTCATCCCAGCAGCTGATCAGTGAGCCAGCCTCTCACTGGTGAACAAGCGAAATCCCCGCACTAGTGGGAAGGAATCCAAGACATCACCTGATATAGCCCAGCATTTTAAAGGTGAGGAATCAGAAGACCAAAAACATTAAGGCTACAAGAATGTACAGAATCTACTCACACAAAACTAACCTCATTTACTTTTGGGGTAGGCAGCAGAGCAGGGAAATGCAGTTAACAGAGTGAGCTGAACCTTAGAAAAGCCTCCCATGCGATCTTGCAAATGAGATGGAAAGAACTATGGGCCGCATGCACATAAGGTAAGACAGATTGATGACTGATTCAAAGATCACTAATAAATTACTTAATGCTTCTGTGGGTGCTGTTTTTTGAGCAAGTTCTTAAGTTTCAGTTCTCATTCCATTACAAGCCAAAACATCATAAATCTTGGAAGAAGGCACAAATTCACTCTTTTAAATGATACTGAATGAGTGTCGCCTCTGTAATGGGCACTAATGACTCTGGAGTGGAAACAGAGCCTCTGCCCCCACAAAATCTACATTCATGGGAGACTTAGGTTAATCAAATGGTCACATAAATGATTTTGTCATTCAGACTCCGACAAAGAGAAAGGCAGTGTTATTAGAGCTTATAAAATGGGAGTTTCACCTAGGTGCAAAAGCTTCCTATGGAAGTGACTCTCAAGCTAATATCAAGAAGATAAGTAAGGAGTCATACACACAAAGGTGAGAGGGGAATGAATTTCAGAGAGAAGGACCAGCATGTCCCTCTCTGTGCCAGGAGAGAATCTGGCTAATGTGAGGAAACGCAAGGCCAGTGAGCACAGGGTGCAGAGTTCTCATCTGCCAGAATGTAAGCTCCATGAGGGCAGAATGTTTTTATTGTTTTTTTCATGGATGTATCCCCCTTGCCTAGAACTGTGCCTGGTAAATAATAAATGCTCATAGATATTGAATGCATAAATGAGTGACAAATATATGAAGCTGTTAGAGTATAGACCAATTTAAGTTTTGTAGGGTTTTAGACAATGGGATGTTGTGAAGAGATTTCCCTGTTTTATAGGGATTACAGTAGCAGAAAGACATGAGGAGGCAGGAATCTATACAAGTGTATGGGACCAGCTAAGAAGAGAATCCCATTTCCAGATGAAGGTAACTCAAACTAAGCTGTAGTGCTGCTGATAGAGCAAGGTGAGGAGTGTTGAGAGATGTGTAGCGGACTTGGTGAGGGACTCCTGGAAACAAGCTGATCAAAATGTATTAACATATTTTGGGTTTTAATCTTACTATGACATCTCCTTCAAGCTTTTTGAGATAATGGCAAATTCTGGTTCTGTTTTCTCATGTACTTTCTCTCTCCCTTCAGCAAGTCTGGAGGCTTCCATCTGGGGACAGATCTGATTTAGAAAACTCTTTCTATCACCAAGTGGCACCCTTTGCTCCTGCAATGCCCACCCTGTGGAGGGGAGTGAACAGGAAGGCAAGAGAAGGCAGAGTCAGGTCACGACTGGCCTATGTTTCCAGCTATTCAGAGACTGAACTTGAAACTAGACTACATGAGAGCCAGTGGAGCATTTTAAGAAGAGTATTAGCCTGAGTGTGTTTAAATTCTAGGAGGACCACTCCAGTGTTGAGGATAACATGGGGGCTGGCCTCACCCAGAGCACTCAGGATTGTCCACAGCAACCACACCCAGGTACTTTGAGGTTCCAATGAATCTACAGATCAATTTGGAAGAATTGACATCTTGGCAATATTGAGTTTTCCAACTCATAAACATGCTATGTCTCTCCATTTCATTAGATCTAGCTCTATTTGTCTCATCAATATTGTATGTCTCATCAGCATACACACCATGCATATATTTTATTATACTTACTCTATTATTTCATGTTTTTGATGCTGTTGTAAATGGTATTATTTGTAGATTCTTAGGATTTCTCAGATAATCATGTCGTCTGCAAATAAAGGCAATTTTTATGTCTTTCTTTCCAATCTGTATGCCACTTATTTCTTGCTCTTTTCTTCAGCACAATTTTTACTTTTTGTATATGAATGCTCATAATAGCTTTATTCGTGATAGTCAGAAACTGACAACAACCAGATGTCCTTTCTGCAAATGAATGATTAAACAAATTGAGGCACATTTATACCTTGGAATACTACTCAGTAATAAAAAGGAATGAACCATTGGTATTCGAAACAATTTTGATGAATATTCAGGGAATTATGCCGAGTGAAAAATACCAGTATCCAAAGGTCACATGTTACATTATGTATGATTCCATTTGTGTAACACTCTTAAGATTATAGTTACAGAAATGAAGACCAAAATAATGGCTGTCAGGGTCCAGAGGCTAGGGTTTGTAGAGAGCAAGGTGGTATGGCTGTAAAAGGGCAACACAAAAGAGCCTCTGATGACAGAACGCTACTATGCTTCATCTCAATTTGAGGAAGCACCATTCTTCTAAACATCAAATCAAGGAACCGAGGAGCCATACTCTTTTAATTTCTCTCTCCTCTCTCTCATCCTTTCCCCTTCGCAATATATCTTAAATCTACAAGTGTTTTTACAGTCTCTGCAGCACAATTTTGAATGAGAACAGTGAGAGTGGATATGTTTGTCTTGCTCCTGATCTTCAGAATAAAGCTTTCAAATTTTCAACAGTAAGTATGATGTTAGCTATCCATTTTCATAGCTAAATTTTATTAGGCTGAGGAAACTGCCTATCACTCCTGGTTTCTTGAGAGATTCTATTATGAATGGATGCTGACTTTCTCTAAAAGTGCTTTTTTTTGCATTTAATGAGATAATCATGAGGATTTCTTCTCTTCTTATCTGTTAATAGAGTGAATTACAATGTTTAATTTTTAAATGTTGAACCAACTTCGCTTTTCTAGGATAAACCCACTTAATTATCTTTTTCATATATTGCTGGATTTGATTTGCTAACATTTTTCCAAAGACATGTGCATTTATGTTCAGGAGGGACACTTGGGCTGCAGATTTCCTTTTTTATTTTCTTATTTATTTATTTATTTTATTGCATTTGAGGTTTTGGGGTACATGTGAAGGACATGCAAGATTGTTGCACGGGTACATACATGGCAATGTGATTTGCTGCCTTCCTCCCCGTCACCTATATCTGGCATTTCCCCCATTCTATCTCTCCCCAACTCGCCACCCCCTGCTGTCCCTCCCCTATTCCCCCCGACAGACCCCAGTGTGTGATGCTCCCCTCCCTGTGTCCATGTGTTCTCATTGTTCAACACCCACTTATGAGTGAGAACATGTGGTGTTTGATTTTCTGTTCCTGTGTCAGTTTGCTGAGAATGATGGTTTCCAGGTTCGTCCATGTTCCTACAAAGGACACAAACTCATCATTTTGGATGGCTGCATAATATTCCATAGTGTATATGTGCCACATTTTCCATGTCCAGTTATCATTTATGGGCATTTGTGTGGGTTCCAGGTCTTTGCTATTGTAAACAGTGCTGCAGTGAACATTCGTGTGCACATGTCCTTATAGTAGAACAATTTATAATCCTTTGGATATATCCAGTAATGGGATTGCTGGGTCAAATGGAATTTCTATTTCTAGGTCCTTGAGGAATTGCCACATTGTCTTCCTCAATGGTTGAACTAATTTATACTCCCACCAACAGTGTAAAAGTGTTCCTATTTCTCCACATCCTCTCCAGCATCTGTTGTCTCCAGATTTTTTAATGATCGCCATTCTAACTTGTGTGAGTTGGTATCTCAATGTAGTTTTGATTTGCATTTCTCTAATGACCAGTGATGATGAGCATTTTTTCGTATGTTTGTTGGCCTCATGTATGTCTTTTTTTTGTAAAGTGTCTGTTCATATCATTCACCCACTTTTGAATGGGCTTGCTTGCTTTTTTCTTGTAAATCTGTTTTAGTTCTTTGTAGATTCTGGATATCAGCCCTTTGTCAGATGGGTAGATTGCAAAATTTTTTTCCCATACCCTTGGTTGCCGATTCACTCTAATGACTGTTTCTTTTGCTGTCCAGAAGCTGTGGAATTTGATTAGGTCCCATTTGTCTTTTTTGGCTTTTGTTGTCAATGCTTTTGGTGTTTTGGTCATGAAGTCCTTGCCTATGCCTATGTCCTGAATGGTTTTGCCTAGGTTTTCTTCTAGGGTTTTTATGGTGTTAGGTCTTATGTCTAAGTCTTTAATCCATCTGGAGTTAATTTTAGTGTAAGGTGTCAGGAAGGGGTCCAGTTTCTGCTTTCTGCACATGGCTAGCCAGTTTTCCCAACACCATTTATTAAACAGGGAATCCTTTCCCCATTGCTTGTTTTTGTCAGGTTTGTCACAGATCGGATGGTTGTAGATGTGTTGTGTTGCCTCCGAGGCCTCTGTTCTGTTCCATTGGTCTATATCTCTGTTTTGGTACCAGTACCATGCTGTTTTGATTACTGTAGCCTTGTAGTATAGTTTGAAGTGCGATAATGTGATGCCTCCCGCTTTGTTCTTTTTGCTTAGAATTGACTTGGCTATGCGGGCTCTCTTTTGGTTCCATATGAACTTTAAGGTGTTTTTATCCAGTTCTGTGAAGAAGGTCATTGGTAGCTTGATGGGGATTGTGTTGAATCTGTAAATTATTTTGGGCAGTCTGGCCATTTTCACGATATTGATTCTTCCTAACCATGAACATGGAATGTTTCTCCATCTGTTTGTGTCCTCTCTTATTTCCTTGAGCAGTGATTTGTAGTTCTCCTTGAAGAGGTCCTTTACCTTCCTTGTTAGCTGTATTCCTAGGTATTTTATTCTCTTTGTAGCAATTGTGAATGGCAGTTAGTCCTTGATTTGGCTCTCTTTAAGTCTGTTATTGGTCTATAGGAATGCTTGTGATTTTTGCACATTGATTTTGTATCCTGTGACTGCTGAAGTTGCTTATCAGTTTCAGGAGACTTTGAGCTGAGACGATGGGATCTTCTAGATATACAATCATGTCTTCTGCAAATAGAGACAATTTGACTTCCTCCTTTCCTATTTGAATACTCTTTATTTCTTTTTCTTGCCTGATTGCTCTGGCTAGAACTTCCAATGCTATATTGAATAGGAGTGGTGAGAGAGGGCATCCTTGTCTAGTGCCAGATTTCAAAGGGAATGCTTCCAGTTTTTGCCCATTCAGTATGATATTGGCTATTGGTTTGTCATAAATAGCTTTTATTATTTTGAGATACGTTCCATCGATACCTAGTTTATTGAGGGTTTTTAGCATAAATGGCTGTTGAATTTTGTCAAAGGCCTTCTCTGCATCTGTTGAGATAATCATGTGGTTTTTGTCTTTGGTTCTGTTTATGTGGTGAATTACGTTTATAGACTTCCGTATGTTGAACCAGCCTTGCATCCCCGGGATGAAGCCTACTTGATCATGATGGATAAGCTTTTTGATGTGCTGTTGCAATTGGTTTGCCAGTATTTTATTGAAGATTTTTGCATCTATGTTCATTATGAATATTGGCCTGAAGTTTTCTTTTCTTGTTGAGTCTATTTATGTATTTATGTATTTATTTATTTATTTTTTGAGACAGAGTTTCGCTCTTGTTACCCAGGCTGGAGTGCAATGGCCCGATCTCGGCTCACTGCAACCTCTGCCTCCTGGGTTCAGGCAATTCTCCTGCCTCAGCCTCCTGAGTAGCTGGGATTACAGGCACGTGCCACCATGCCCAGCTAATTTTTTGTATTTTTAGTAGAGACGGGGTTT
>NW_016107386.1:6380129-6386955 GCF_001604975.1 Cebus imitator | reverse complement strand
GCTTTGCTCTGTCACCCAGACTGGAGTGCAGTGGCATGATCTTGGTTCACTGCGACCTCAATCTCCCAGGCTCAAGCGATCCTCCTTTCTCAGCCCCCCAGTAGCTGGGACTACAGGCATGCACCACCACATCTGGTTAATTTTTGTGTTTTTTGTAGAGACGGTTTCACTGTGTTGCCCAAACTGGTCCTAAACTCCTAGACTAAAGCTATCTGCACACCTCAGCCTCCCAAAGTGCTGGGATTACAGGTGTGAGCCACCAAGCCTGTCCTAGCACATTCATTTTTATATGTTGTGTTTTTATTCATTTAATTCAATATGGTTTTGAGTTTCCTTTGTGATTCCTTCTTTGACCCAGGGGTTATTTGGAAGTGTGTGTTTTTAAATATTTGTAATTATTTAGAGTTTTTTTCCTATATCTTTCTTTTACTCACTTCAAATTTAATTCTATCATGGTCAGAGAACATGCTTTGTATGATTTCAGTCTTTTTACATTTGTAGAGATTAGTTTTATGGCCCTGAATGTGACTTATCTTTGAGAATGTTCTATGCATACTTGAAGACAATTGTTATTCTGCTATTGTTAAGTAGAGTGTTCTATACATGTTAATTAAGTTCAGTTGATTCACAGCATCCTTCAGGTCTTCAGCAAGAAGTTGGGTGAGTGTCCTCAATATCCTTCAGGCCATTTAGTGTCCTTGAGGTTTTCTTCAGGATCATGCAGTCCTAACATGCATGCACCTAATAATAGAGTTTCAGAATACATAAAGCAAAACTGATGTATCTAAAAAAAGAAATAGACAAATCCTCCATTATATTTGGAGACATCAATACTAATTGAGAGAACAAGTAGAGAAGAGATGTTACAAGAGAAAAGAGTAAAAGAAATTCAATCTATATGTCTCCATTTTCAGTATCACATCATCATCCTCATCATCATCGCCATCATCATTATCAAACATTTATTGCTCCCTGGTATATGCTTAAACATCAGGGGTTGCAAACTCCTAGGTCTGCAAGGGCCAAGCAGGTGGGTAAATAAGTGGAGTTGGCTGGATAATACCCAGCTTTAGCGCAGACAGGGGAAACAACAGGAAGAGGCACAGCCATGCTCAGGAAGGGCTATGCCCAGTCTAAGATAAAAGGCCCTGCTCAGCTTTTAGAGAATGAGAAAAAAAAAAAAACCACCATAAAATATGACCATACCTTCTGATTTGGCATGAAAATCAGAAATTCACATCTTTAAGTGAAATATCTCCATCTGTTAATGTTGGAAAGGTAAATTAAAATAATATTTGGAACACTGCGTGGGCCAATATTTTAGGGCAAACAAACTTGCCTGCAGGCTAAGTAAATCCAGCCTGATGACTTTCACATTTCAAGCTCAGGTGTAAACACTGGTCTTCCCCTTGGCGATATCACAATCTAGTTGGGGTAATGAAACATGCACTTGGGTTCTTCATTTCAAGGGGAAGTGTGGCGGGATCCACTCAGAGATAAGAATAAAATCTGACATATTGAAACTTATTTATCAAACATGTATTTGTCACCTCCCATATGCCAAGCATTATTCTAGGTAATAAGGATTCATCAATGCACCAAGACAAACTCCTTGCTTCAGGGATCTTATAGTTTACTGAGAAAATAAAGACGGTAAAAATCACAAATGAATAATGTAGTGAGTTACAAGGTGATAAGTACTATTTTAAATAATTGAAACTACCAAAGTAGAAGGGCTGCATTTGTTAACATTTTTTATTTCTGAAGGTTTTCCAGGGTATCTGGTGTTCGGTTACATGAATAAGTTCTTTAGTGGTAATTTGTGAGATTTTGGTGTACCCATCACCTGACCAGTATACACTGAACCCAATTTGTAGTCTTTTATCCTTCACCCCCCTCCCACCCTTTCCTCTGAGTCCCCAAAGTCCATTGCATCATTCTTATGCCTCTGATCCTCATAGCTTAGCTCCCATTGATGAGTGAGAACATACAATGTTTGGTTTTCCATTTCTGAGTTACTTTACTTAGAAGAATGATCTCCCATTCTATCCAAGTTGCTGTAAATGCCATTAATTTGTTCCTTTTTATGGCTAAGTAGTATTCCATGGTGTGTGTGTGTGTGTGTGTGTGTGTGTGTATCAGTGTATCACAATTTCTATCCACTAGTTGATTAATGGGCATTTGAGTTGGTCCCATATTTTTGCAATTGCAAATTGTGCTGCTATAAACGTGTGTGCAAGTATCTTTTTTGTATAATGACTTCTTTTCCTCCAGGTAGATACCCAGTAGTGGGATTGCTGGATCAAATGGTAGTTCTACTTTTAGTCCTTATGATCTATGTATATGACAAAGGACTAATGTCTAGAATCTACAAGGAACTCAAACAAATTATCAAGAAAAAATCCCAATAAAAAGTAGGCTAAGGACATGAAGAGACAATTCTCAAAAGAAGATACACAAATGGCCAACAAACATATGAAAAAATGTTCAGTGTCACAAATGATCAGGGAAATGCAAATCAAAACCATAATGCAATACCACCTTACTTCTGCAAGAACGGCCATAAACAAAAAAATCAAAAAATAATAGATGTTGTCATGGATGCAATGGAAAGGGAACACTTCTGCACCGCTGGTGGGAATGTAAACTAGTAAAACCACTATGGAAAACAGTGTAGAGATTCCCTAAAGAGCTACAATTTTTATGAATTCAGAGAGATCTGTAATCACTGAAAAGGTGACAGCTGAGCAAAGGCTGAACATGAGAGAAAAAGAGCTCCACGGACATCAGAAGAAGAGCATGCAAGGAAAATAGGAGAGGAGTGTAAAGACACTGAGGAAGGAGTGTGCTCAGCATGCTGGAGGAAGGCCAGGGTAGAGAGTGCTGCTTGAACAGAGTAAGCTGGGGTAAGGGGGTTGATCCGAGTTATACAGGAAACAGGGTACCTTTTAAAAAGGAGTAATCATCATGCCTGCAATCCTAGCACTTTGGGAGGCCAAGGTGGGCAGATCACTTGAGGTCAGGAGTTCAAGTGCAGCCTAGCCAACATGGTGAAACTCCATCTCTACTACAAATACAAAAATTAGCCAGCATGGTGGCGCACACCTGTATTCCCAGCCACTTGGGAGGCTGAGGCAGGAGAAACACTTGAACCTGGTGGGGCAGAGGTTACAGTAAGCCGAGATTGCTGAGATTGAGCCACTGCAATCCAGCCTGGGCGACATAGCAAGTCTCCATCTCAAAAAAAAATGTGTAATAAAAGAGTATTTAAGAGAGAGAGAGAAATAGAGAGACAGACAGAGAGAGAGAGAGAGAGAGAGACAGACAGAGACAGAGAGAGACTGTCTGCAAAGCTGTGGGAAAAGTTCAGGTAAATCAGCGGTCAGGCACCTGCGAGTTGGCAATAGCTAAATGCCTTTAGCACGGGTCGGCCAGAAGGGGCCAGCAAAGAGCAAGATTACTGGAACCTGGAGACAGCTGGCTGACAGAGAGGGTGGAGGACAGGGCTGCATCTCTCCTGGTAAAGGAACACACCCATGGCTTGCCAGGGAAGCGACCAGTGAAGCAAATAACCCGACCTCTCCCAGCAACCATCTCCCATCCCATACCAGTGGCTCCCATCGGGTGATCTAATTGCAAGTAAAGGGGCAGCAGGGAATGTTTGAAGATTTCTACGGCCAGTCTCCTAGGGACATGAGTATGGCAAGGAAAGCTGGAACATGGATGTGGAAGGACAAACGGAGAATATCCAGGACAGGAAGAGCAGTGGGAAATGAGTCAGAGAGAGAAGCATGTGGTTTGTAAAACCTGTTGGGCTGCGTTCAGAGCCCAGCTTTTACTCTAAATAAAATATGCTCCACTGCAGGATCTTGAGCAGAAGAATGACATGACTCAACTTCTGTTTTACAAGGAACACTCTGGCTGCTCCATGGAAAGCAATTGTGGGTGAGGGAAGAGCAGAGGTGGAGTCTATTGGCCCTCACTTGGCCCACAGTGGTAGCAGTGGAGGTCGTGAGAAGTGTTCTGTTACTGGCTATATCCAGGTAGATCCAACACGATTTCTGAATGGATTAGATACAAGGTTGTGAGAGATACAGAAACATCAAGGATAATTCCAAATGTTTTGGCCTGAATACCTGGAAATATGGAGTAATCTTTAACTGAGATGGGAAAGCCTGCAGATGGAGCTGACTTCGTGGAGTGGATTGGTGGGTGTGGACATATTAAGTTTGGATCTATTCAGTACTTCATATTGACAATACCAAGTAGACAGATACACTAACTTAGAATTCATAAGAAAGATAGGGACTTAAAATATAAATGTGGGTATCATTAACAAAGAAATATGAGAAGGAATATGTCACTTCCAAATGGGAAAAACAAAGAAAGCTCCATGGAGGAGGTGACATGTAATTTGCATCTTAAAGGGGGAAATTTTGACAGCAGAAACAAATTAGGAGAATATTTCAAATGGAAAAAAAAAGCACTAGTAAAGGTGCTAGAATAGGAAATTGGAGGAATGTTTCATGGAGACCAATGGAATGGGGAGGAGCGGTAAGCTTGGTGTCGTAAGTCAGAGACAGAAATAGAACTAGAACATGGCCCTGTCTCCCAGTTGATTCACACATTTATCATTTACTCTGCGTGCATTTATTGACCACCTACTTGGTCTAGGGGCTGTGCTCCTTTCTGAACATTAATAATAAAGGCATTTATTGGACACAAATTATGCACTCCATGAATAAACCTTACAATGCCTCATAAGAGCTGCACTAACATGATCCCCAGTTTAAAGATAAGGAAATTAAGAGTCTGAGTGATTTGCTCTGGCTCTATAAGTGGCAGGATTGGAACCCAGGAAGTATGACCCCAGGGCCTTTGTCCTCACCGCTCTGCTCTGCTGCTCTGTCAGAAACACCAAACCAGGCATCTGTGGGAGACTAGCCAGGCAGCTGTCAGAAATGCAGATTAGTAAGCCAAGGGGGAGATGTTCTCCAGACTTTCTTCTGCGTGGGATGTGAAATGTGCCCTCTCCAAGAGGCAGCTGTGGAACCGACAGCAGCAGTTTTAGAAGAGGAGGTGGGGCTGCTGACCCAGGCAGAGGTCACCAAGCTGCTGTCTGACTCACCCGGAAAAGCCTACTGCTCTTTCCAAAGCACCAGCTCCCCTTTTCTTGGCTTCCACAGCAAACCTAGGATCAAGGGGAAGGCAACCGAAACCTTGCCCTGGAACGGCAGCATTGAAAGCGTCCTTGAACAGTAATGTGTCTACTCCTCTACTCCTCATCTCCTCCAATCCCATTTTAGAGATGAGGAAACTAAAGACCATGGAGGCTTTGTTACTTGTTCTACATTTTCTTGGTATGTCTGTGACAAATCCTGCAACAGAACTCAAATCTCAGGACTTTCATGATTAGTGTGCTTCCACAAAACATGCTAATGTTTTAAAACTAGGTTTCCTAGCAAGCAGGCTAGAATAGGATCGTGTGTGTGTGCGTGTGTTTGCCAAGTTCATGATATAAGCCCAGGACTGACACTCCCTACCACTCCCAGGGAAAGGAATTTCTCTTCAGTTCAGTGTATCTTTCAGGAAAATTTAGATTTCAGGCATCTGACCCAGTAAATGGGATAGGAAAGAGGAGCCCTGCTATCCAGTGAGTCCTGCTCAGGTGTCTTTCCTAGAGAAACACTCACACCTGTGTATCAATGGGCCTGTGAAAGGAAATCTACAGCAACATCACAAGAAATGGCAAGAAGTGGAAGGAACTCAAACACCCATCAACACAGAAGTGATTATACAGCAGTTAAAAAGGCCTATCTCTATGAAGTAGGTATTCATAGGAAACAGCCTTAAAACATATTACACAAAGAAGAAGAAGAAGAGGAAGACAGAGAAGCAAAAGAAACTGGCAATACAATGCATACATTTTGACCCTTTTATGGAAAAAAAATCCCAGTTATTTGTGTGTGTTTGTGTGTGTATAGAAAGAGAATCACCTCAGCCTGGCGATTTTTTTTTTTTTTTCCTAGAAACAGGGTTTCACTATGTTGGTCAGGTTGGTCTTGAACTCCTGACCTCGTGATCCTCCCACCTCGGCCTTCCAAAGTGCTGGGATTACAGGCGTGAGCCACCGCGCCCGGCCCAGCCTGGCGATTTTAATACATTTATTCCCCCAACAAATGTCCACTGAGTGCCTCTCCATCAAAGCCCCAGGGGAACTCAGCAGGGTGCAGAGCAAGCAACACCTCATCCCTGCCCTCTACTGGCTGGATGAGGGAGGACAGTGAGATTAGGCAAAGGGAAAAGAGACATTGTCTCTTTTTTTAAAGTACTCTGTGTTATCCAGAGTTTTCACAACAATGATTTATTCCTGAATGTGTCATTACAAATGTGTAAATATGTGAATAGACGAATAAGATGGAAGCAAGCACAACATACCAGAATCTCTGGGACACATTTAAAGCAGTCTCTAGAGGAAAATATATGGCAATGAGTGCCCATATGAGAAGAAAGGAGAGATCTAAAATTGACACCCTATCATCAAAATTGAAAGAGCTAGAGGAGCAAGACCAAAAAAACTCAAAACTTAGCAGAAGACAAGAAATAACTAAGATCAGAGCAGAACTGAAGGAGATAGAGACACAAAAAACTCTTCAAAAAATCAATAAATCCAGGAGCTGTTTTTTCGAAAAGATCAACAAAATAGACAGACCACTAGCCACATTAATAAAAAAGAAAAGAGAGAATAACCAAATTGATGCAATAAAAAATGATAAAGGGGATATCACCACAGATTCCACAGAAATTCAAACCATCATCAGAGATT
>NW_016107386.1:6360705-6377684 GCF_001604975.1 Cebus imitator | reverse complement strand
TTCCATTTGACCCAGCAATCCCATTACTGGGTATATATCCAAAGGATTATAAATTGTTCTACTATAAGGGCACATGCACACGAATGTTCATTGCAGCACAGTTTACAATAGCAAAGACCAGGAACCAACCCAAATGCCCATCGATGATAGACTGGACAGGGAAAATGTGGCGCATATACACCATGGAATATTATGCAGCCATCAAAAACGATGAGTTCGTGTTCTTTGTAGGGACATGGATGAAACTGGAAGCCATCATTCTTAGCAAACTGACACAGGAGCAGAAAATCAAACACCGCATGTTCTCACTCATAGGCGGGTGTTGAACAATGAGAACACATGGACACAGGGAGGGGAGCACTACACAATGGGGTCTGTTGGAGGGAAATAGGGGAGGGACAGAAGGAGGTGGGGAGCTGGGCGGGGATGGCATGGGGAGAAATGCCAGATATAGGTGAGGGGGAGGAAGGCAGCACATCACACTGCCATGTGTGTACTTATGCAACAATCTTGCATGTTCTTCACATGTACCCCAAAACCTAAAATGCAATTTAAAAAAAAAATAAGGTGTAAGCAGAGAAGGGGAAGGAGAAATGCATGGCTAAGTGCAAAGTGTCAGAGGTGCTCGTGGAAGGGAGGCTGGGGCCTGTCTCTCTAGGCTGTGGTATCACCAGTTGCCCACCCCAAGTACTATGTCCACAGTGTCTTGGAAAGTAGAGGAAGGAAGTCAAGTAATATTATATTTTCTGCAACAAGCATATTCCAATAACTTGAGATTCCACATCTCCCATTGCCTCCTCGTGACCCCCACAGAGCACTGTCAGCTGATTACAGCCCCTGTGGGGTGCTGTCGGCATCATCCTCCAAGAATGCCATTACCTGCAGACATGGCCTCTGCACTGTCTTCTCCATGGTCGCACGTCTCTTCCCAGCACATGTTCTCTGTAGAGAGCCAGCCGCTTAGAGAGTCCCTCCCGATTCTTACTTTTTGAAGCTGCACTCTGCTGCCCACACAGACTACCTAACAGCAGATCACAGAGAGAGACACATACCTTCCAACCTGACCCCCACCCTGTCCTTGGACTTGTCTTCCAGTCTGCACAGGAAAATGGACAAGATAAACTATTGGCTGATAAGGAAGCAAAAATATTGCCCCTAATTCAGTGTGCTCTTTCCTCTTAATAATAAACTAGATTATTAGATTTGGAGTCAGAGCTCTCCATTCCACTTCTGGTTCTGTAAGTTTCAAGATATATTGCCTTAGGCATATTTACTCCTATGTAGGAAAATATTACTATTAAATGTGGAATTAAAAGGCCTACCTCACAGAATAACCATGAGGATTACAAGAGGCATTTACAAGTGCTTGGGTTTTGTTATTAACATTGGTGTGTGAGCATGATTGCATTCCAGTCTGCTGGCTTCAGGTGCCATCGTTCATCTGAACTTTGCAGAATGAGGAGGAGAAAGAGGTGCCTAGGATAGCAGAATGTGCCCAACACCCACCACAGAGGTAAAATCTCAGTTCCAGCCAGGGAGTGTACACAGAAATACCTCCCAGTAAAACCAGATCTGCCTGTCCTCAGAGAACATCACAAGGATTCCTTTCGGTTGCCTCACACCAAGAGCAACCTGGCTGCATTTTTTTGCCTCTTGCTCCTCAACTGGCTGGCATTTTCTATAGACTTGAGTTTTAAAAGCTGTTTACTTAGAAACAAAAAAATGAAGTTATATACTCAATTTTGCCTTTATAATATTTGGCTTCATTATCTAATAATCTTTTTATTTTTTTTTTTTGAGTTGGAGTCTCACTCTGTCTCCCAGAGGCTGGAGTGCAGTGGCGTGATCTTAGCTCACTGCAACCTCCACCTACCCAGTTCAAGTAAGCAATTCTCTTGTCTCAGTCTCCTGAGTAGCTGGGATTACAGGTGTGTGCCACCACACCCGGCTAATTTCTGTGTTTTTAATAGAGACTGGGTTTCACCATACTGGTCAGGCTGGTCTCGAACTCCTGACCTCAGGTGATTCACCCACCTCAGCCTCTCAAAGTGCTGGGATTACAGGCATGAGCCAGCAACCCCAGCCTAATAATCTAGTTTAATGATTTTAAAATAGGTGTCTATCTCATTCTTTTTCCTGTGTGTCTTTATTGACAAATTCAATGGGTGGCCTTGAGCAAATCAAACATTTCCCCCCTTCGATTGCTTCCTGATTTCTTACATGATGTAGCTTTGAGTCCCTGTACTATTTTGATCTTGCTCCTCTGATGACCTTGGCAGCAGTCCAGGTAGATGGTGTTTAATACACAACTGGAAGGTACCGGCCCTTACTTGTTTCACTCCCTATCCTATTTTAGGCCACATCCACATCAGCCAGCAAGTCAGGAAATGGTCATAGGACCACACTTTGAAAACACACATGGACCAGTGAAACTGAATGCATTTGCAAATCACCTGGGCGCATTTAACAAAACACAGATTATCAGACCTTTCTCAACCAGTGAATCAGAATCCCTGAAGGTAGGATCCCTGGAAATTTTATTCATACTTCCTAGGTGATTCTAATTAGCTGAAATATTGGCAAACACTACCTCACAGTTTCCTTTCACAGGGATGGCAGACAAGGCATAGGATTCAGGGGTCTTCAATGCCAGAGTTTCCTTTCTTAATCATCCCAACCTTCTTTACACTTTCACTCCAAGCCAGCAGGGGGCAGCATCTGCAGGGCATTTGGACTACAGAGAAGATCGTCTGCAGTGATCTTTAATTACAAATTACCTTTAATTTGTAATTAAAAATACCTGTACAAATAACCTTTAATTGTACAGAAAGTCCCTGTCCAAAGTCACTGATTCATTGCATCCGTGCACCATGCCTGCAAAGTAGGTGTTGGTCCACCTTCGTGTACAGGAGAAACATGTCTGAGAGAAGTCAAGTGACATCTCTAAAGCCTTATTTCTAATAATTGGCAGTGATGGGGTTTCTCACACATTCCAGGAGGGGAATGGACAGAGGAAGAATTACACATAGTAGCTTCATATTTTAAAACTTATGAGAGAACACACAGACATACACACACACACACACAGACACCACAGCACAACCTTTACACCCACACCTCACTTCCACCTTCAACAACCCTGCCTAATTATACAGTCCAAGATGCTTCCAACCTACACAGAACCACATTCTTATAGAGGTTATGCAAACAAGTGAAGCAAACTTGTCATCCACACACTTACATGCACAATCAGCAAAAGTGAGAGAACCGTTTAAATACCACAGGCTAGTTCTCAGTTCTTAAAGTGCATGTTAATACCATAGACTACTACATTTCAAACCTCAAAGTACAAACAAGCCACCTGAGACTCTTACTAAAATGCAGACTCTGATTCTGCAGGACTGGGGCAGGGCCTGAGTTTCTGCATTTTTTAGCAAGCTCCCATGTGACATAATGGCAGCTAGTCCATGAAGCATACTTTGAGTTGTAAGGCCAAAGCCTATGTCAGCATCCAGCCTCTGCCGTTTCTCTCCCTGGATGCAGGCATGAGATGAGAACAGCGGAGGGCAGACCACTCCGTTTCTTGCCTTTTATTAAGTGAGTATCTCTCCCTGTGGAGGATAATTCTAAAGTTTAAAGACACATATTGTTCATCCATGGCCCCTAAACCATACCCATTGTTCAAATTCATACTCACCTGAAGAAACAGTGACCATTCCATAGCTCCAGATTTCTTAGTCATTCCAAGAATTGTTTTAACTAAGTGAGATTTTGAGCTTCTGGCTCCCGATATGTGAGTCTCACATATGCAACACTATCATTGCCTTAGAGCATGAGGAAGCATTTTTGTGTTTTGTTTCATTTTAATTTTATTCACTGGATTCCAGTGGTTTTCAACTATGGAAGATTTTTGCCTGCCTAGGGGACATTTGGCAATATCTGGAGACAATTCTGGTTGTCACAACCGACTACTAACTTCTAGTGGGTAGAGGCCAGCATCCCTGGGACAGGCATAGGTAGGGGCCGGCGTCTCTGGGATGAGGCATAGGTAGGGGCCAGCGTCTCTTGGATGAGGCATAGGTAGAGGCCGGCGTCTCTGGGACAGGCATAGTTAAAGGCCGGCATCTCGGGCCTCTACCCAGTAGAGCATCCCACAATGCATGGGACAACACCCACAACAATGACGTGTCCTGCCCAAAAGGTCAATGATGCCATTGCTGAGAAATCCTACTGTCTTCTAGTCAACTCATAATCAACAATATCTTTGGCAAGTTACTGATTGCTTTTTAAAGATATTTCCACATGTCAGGGTAAGAAAAGAATTATAGGTAGCCATTCAAAACAGAAACCACTGAGGTCTTGCTTTCCATTGGCAGAAAAGTTTAGTGGTCAAGGAGCCAATGACTGGGTTTGAGTGCCAGTTCTCCCACTGACAAGGTGGATGGAATTGGACATGTTTCTCTAGGTCTCTCAGCTTTGATTTCTACAAGCAACAAATGACTACAAGCCCAACAAGAGCAGGGACCTTCTCTGGGGCAGCAAAGTATGTACATTCTCCTAGCACCTAATAAGCACTTGTGTATATATCAATGAAACAAGCGACGCCTGACTTACAACATAAGTTTTTCAATCTGATGGCGAGTACTGCTTTTTAAATATTGATTAGAGACTTGAATTTCAGGGATTACTGTTACTAGCTGTGCCTTACCCTGGCAGAGCAGAACTTGCACTCCGGGATATGTATAGGATCCTGTACTGTGCACATAGCAGTATACAGTGGTGGGAAAGACTGAGCTTTCAAATCTTTGCTTTCAAATCTTAGCACCCCCCCAACATGAGCTGAAACATTTGACTTACCCTCTGTACATCTCAGTTTCTTCATTTGAAAAATGGGGATTATAATAATTCTTATCTCACAGGGCTCTTGGAAGAATCAAAATTAAACAAGATAATGTATGCAAAGCCCTTTGCACAGTGCCTGGCACACAGCACACGCTTCGTAAAAGAAGTCTTTATCTTGATTTTGGCCTCCAGCCCCCAAATCAAGGGCACCTGATCAGTTACCTCTCGAAAGAGAGGTAGCAACACAGTGCTGAAACCAGACCCTGGCCCCAGAGACCAAGCTGACCCAGCTCCTTTCTGTTGGATGGAAAGTCAGGAGCTTACCCTCCTCACCAGGGGTTTGGAAATAAGTATTCCATGCTCTTCTGCATACCTGCTTTGTCATACTTGGAATACAGCCCAAATGAGGAGATGCTTAGCATGTTCATTCTACTAGAAGGCCAAAGGACACTAAAAAAGGTGTCAACGCTGAAAATTGTTTGGAAAGCAAAGAAAGAAGTGAGGAAAGAAAACTGCGGCCTTTGATTCAATCATGAATTTTGCATAAAGGGCTCTGCATTACAGTGCACCAGAGACCATACCGCCACATGCTTCACGTTCCATTTTTTATGAGAAAGAGGAAAATGGGGGAAATTTTCAAACCGACATTAGGAGAGTACTCAAGAAAGTAAGTTCACACATATGTCTTGATTTGAGCATGTAGACCCGAGCCATTTATATTTCATAGCATAGTAAAAGCTTAGAAGCATCTAGTCCAATCCCTTTATCTTCCAGGTGAGCAAGCTGAAGCACCTGGGAATGAGGTAACAAGTTGCACACCTCCAGCCTCGTAGTGACTGACTTAGGAGGAAGAGCCATGGGTCTTGTCTTTTTGTCGAATCCCCTCTGACTCCTGGACTATAGGACTAAAAGGAAACATGGAGTTGTTCTGCTTCAAGGGCACTCTTCTCTCTGGGCTTGTGAAGTTCATTCATTTTCTCCAGCAATACTTATGAGCACTTATTATGTGCCAGATGCCATTCTTATACTTGAGCACACAGCAAGTTCTGGATAGAAGAACAGAACAGATGCCTGCTCCCTTTGCACACACATTCCAGTAGGCGATGTCAATTAACAAGTGCACAAATTAGCTGGGTGTGGTGGCACATGCCTGTAATCCCAGCTACTCAGGAGGCTAAGGCAGGAGAATCACTTGAACCCAGGAGTCGGAGGCTGCAGTGAGCTGAGATCACGCCATTGCACTCCAGCCTGGACAATAACAGCAAAACTCTGTCTCAAAAGAAAAAAAAAGAAAACAAGTGCACAAATAAATGGCACAGCGCAAGTTCAGATAGCATTCTGTGCTCTGAGGAAAATAAAATAGATCATTGTGACAGGTACTGAGGGGGAAAGGACAATTGGGAATGCCTCTCCAGGAGGGAACATTCACTAGAGCTCAGACCTGAACGATGAGAAGGAGCCAATCATGTGGAATTCAGAAGGAAGAGGTTCAGGTCAGAAGGAACAGCTCCTGTGAACACCCTAGACAAGCTCAGGATGCAATGTGCGCAGAAAGGAACAGAGTGGGCAAGGGGGAGGTGCTAGAAGGGGAGGTCAGAGCGGTGGGCAGAGGCAGGATGCCGAGGTTGCAGGGACTTGCCCTGGAGCCTCTGGAAGGTAGAAACAGGACTGAGATCAGAACTGGAGCCTCCAGGCTCATAAGTGTTGCGGCTCTGTGTCAGTCATGGTGTGCACGCTCTTCCGTCCTGGAGAGCTTATGCTGAGTCACCAGGTCAGTTATGGGAGATGCCACACCGGCCTCTGGACATGTTGTCCTCACACTCAACACGTGGCCAGGGACAAGCTCTCAAAGGCCAAGGGAGCCCCCAGGAGCAGAGTGACCAGACAGTATTGAGATGAAGAGTGGCTCCCTCCTTTTCCTTTAGCCACCATGACTCATACAAGCTTAGTCAGTCATGAATCAGCCCTACCGGCCCAGAAGAAGGGCTCAATAGGGTCTAAGGCTAATTTTAAAATCATTATTATTAATGTTTAATTATACAAGAACTTATTAATACATTTTCCTGGTTTAAAAAATAAATACATAGAATAAAACATGGTTCCTACAGCTAATGTTCCCGTAGACTCCTCTCCAATCCTATCATCTTATCGGTACCCCCAACCTCTATCTCACTATTAGTATAGCCTTCCCGACCATTTCTTATTCCATAAAAGGCATCCCTCACCAGGCAATAAGTCTTGAATAGTCCAGGTTCCTAGATAAATACCCACCCCATTTTGTAAATTGCTGTGTAATATTCCTCAGTAAAATATGCCACAGTTTATCTCCCTGGGAATTGTAGTTCAGACTGTTCCCAGTCTTATTTATTACAAAAAAAATGTTGAAATAAAATTTCCTTTTGGTACATTTTTGTGAGTGTATCACTAGAGTAGATGGGAGACTTTCCTCTTAGGTGTAATTCACAAATGTAGACCTAATCGATCATGGGAATTTCTAAACACTGAGTGGTTGTCTAGAGGCGGGAAACTTGTCTTTATTTTTACTGCCATCGTGGACTCCCTGCATGATTTTACCCAATTCCCAACTCCTTTGGGACTCTGTGCAAGGGGAAACTTAGTTTTGATGTACTCTAAGAACTCTTACAGTTCTTGTCTCCTACAACTCTAAGATTTGGAATATTAAACTTGTGGGGTTCTCTCCCAAGTAGAGGGTTGATTCTCATTCCAAGGTTATAGGGCACTTGCAGGAAGGCATTGCTGTGGGTTGCAACACATCAAGATCACACTGTAGGCAGCAGAACGTACTGTACTGGTGTTCCTGGGGAAATGACTAGCATACACATAGCCACTGATTTCTGCCTGCCCTTTTCCATGCCCTTCCTGGATATTAGCGGATATGATGTCACCTTGTGTAAATTCTGTATAAATGCCTGAGCCTGAACCCATAATTTACAATGAGATATAACCACAACCTGCTTGGCACAGACTTAAGTTTACAAAGCACACAGTTTCTCATGATATTCCTAGAACAATCCTGAGATATATTCCATGAAAAGATAATTATGATATATAACAATGTACAGGGAATATCATTATTCATTACAGCTTAGTAGACTGAAACAAAAGAATGAATTGGTTACCCAAGGTCACATAGCTAGGAAGTAAGGGCAAACCTGGAGCCCAGATGTTCTGATTCTGAGCTCTTTTCTCTTGCACAAGGCAGCAATGGACTTCACTGTCGTGTGGCTGTGAACCCATTTGTAATTATTAATAACTGGGAGAGACATGCATCCTCAGCAAATGCTAAAGGATTTATTGGAAGACCATATACAGAGACAAAATTTGGGTCTTAAAAAACCAAGTAAATAGAAAGAGGACCAAACATTGGAGAAGAGGGCATGGGAATTAATTAGCTGAACTCCAAGCTGAAATGAATAAGCCCATGTTGTCTGAAAGGCTTTTACTCCACAAGTTAATGAAAGATCTGTTCAGGATGCTTTAGCTAGACTGGTCATGGAAAGGAAGGCCTTTCTAGAACAGAGACAACTAAGGTAAGATCTAGAGAATAACGAGGTTCCAGCTGTTATCCTAGATTCCTATACCTGGTTTGCTCTGAGTTCAAGGTTCCCAAGAGGGACAAACTCACCGGAAGGCCAGCAAATTTCCTCTGCTCAGGAAGCCAAAGGGGGATGGGGTGGGGGCATGGGATAGAGTGAGCCTTCTCAATGCTTGACCTGGGTAGTCAGTGCTAGAGGAACTCTGAGGACAGAGTCAAGAAGATGGAACTTAAAGGAATCTTGAAGAAATAACCAGCTTTATTCAAGGGAAACCTTTATTCAAGGTGGGCACTACAAGCAGGAGAAGTGAAGGCGGAAAAGAAAAAGTGGGTCAATAATGAGTAATTCATAAAACCTGTCAAGGGACAAGATTTCAATGGCCAAGGGAGCTCCCAGGAGCACAGTGAGCCCCTCAATAGTTAATCTGTAAAATGGAACAGTAGGATAGAATGTTCCCTGACATCTTTTATAGATGGTTCTACCATTAAAATTAAAAACAGCCCAGGAAGGTCAGCCAAGGGAGTGGTAGCACTGAGTCCAGTTTTCAGATCTCCCAAATTCCTATCCAGATCTAGCTCCACCCTAGCTCCTTCCTTCTGCTGGAAGAGTCACCATCAGGAAGGAGGTTTGCGCTGCAGCCAGATGTGAGTGTGAGGCCTCAGCAGAACACCATGGTGGGGCCATCTGCCTGGAGCTCCCCTGCAGCCCATGCTGCAGCCCCCGGCACTCTGATCTCAAAGCCAGTTCCTTTATTCCCCCCAGAAACTTCCCAAAGATGTTGGGAGCCACTTTGATTTTTGTTTTATTTTGTTTTCTTAACATTTCCCCCACAAAACAATGTGAGGAACAAGAAGAAAAGCATGGCTCGGTCACAAAGCTATTTCAACCAGAAAAACAGGTCTGAGTCCTGTCAACTCCACCTAGGTTTGAGGGATCCCCCAGAGAGCCAGAGAGGAAAGGGGAAAGAAACGCAGAGAGCTTCATGCAAAGCACCATTCCCTGTGGGAAGTCCGCTCTGCCTTCAGGGCCTGGGGCTCAGCACAAACCGGTGGTGTCCCCAGGGGAACGAAGGTCCCCACACCAACTAAGAAGGTGGTCAGATCTGCCAAACTTCAAACTTGGTTCAACTGCTCTGTGCTTAGAACCAAGAACACTAGAGAGAAAGGAACTGCAGGCATCATCTAGTCTAATCCTTCAACAGCATTTGCCCTCATATATACATCACCTTTAAAAACATACTGTATATATTTTCTGTAATTTTCTTCTTATTTAATCACATGCTATGAAAACCCTCCCCCATAATTACACATAGATCTGTCTCATGTTGCTAGCAACTGCATATTACTTCTCAAAACTGAAAAAAACAAGTAGTCACCTTTGGTGAGATACTCAGATAGTCTAAAGAAGGCAAGAAGAAACTATGGAACCACAAGCCCCCTCTCCACCACTCCCACATCTTATAGACTAGAAAAACTTTGCATTCAAAGTTTTTTGTACATATTCAAGTGAGCATTTATTTGTAAGTGACAGGAGCAAAATGCGGAGGAAGCAGAGATGCAACTGGACTGGAATGAGAGAAAGGCAACTGGAGAAAAAAGTTAGGGGCTGAGAGTTGCCTTAGTCATTAACAGCAATGAGAATCAGGGAGCAGAAAGCAAGGAGAGCGCGAGATGACCCCAGTTAGGGACAGGGGGTCAGACAAGATGGGAGCTCTTTGTGGAGAGGAAAAGCCCACTAATGGCAGCCCAGCAGCAGCCCGTGAGGGGCGAGGCCATGGCCATGGGTGAAGCTGGCCCCAAAACTTTTCCCCTTTCCCCTCAAAGAAGTTGGAAGGTCTGTCTCCCAATGATTTTGCCACATGGTTTTCAACACCCGGAGCCTTTGCCAGTTTCCTGGTGAGGCTTGTTTATCTCTATTGTGGAGTCTTAACGTTAAAAACAAACTTCCAAACAAAGGGATCTTCTGCTCTGTGGGTCTCAGCTCCAGCCTCCTGCAAAGACAGGGCCAACAACACTGATCTCCTGATGACTTTCACAGCCAAATCCACAGAGAATCCCACCCCCAGCTTCCTCCTGCGTCTTTCCCGCTGCCTCTGATTGTTGTGAACATCCTCAAGGGCAGAGCCTTTTTAGCTTATTTTAACCCCTTTTTTCCTATCCTTATAAACTATGCAGAGAAAATAAGACTGTTCCCCCAGCAGATGCTATCTGGGCTTTACAAAGTGGTCCAAGACCCAATGATCTCTTCTAAGAGCTGAATTCTTCGGCATCTAGCTGGATATATTATCAAAGAGAACCCCAGACAAGAAGAATTCATCAATTAGTCTCCATTAGTTAGAAAACGTTCAGCCATGGTTTCATGGCCACCACTCTGTGGAAGAGCCTACCAGGTTTCCATAAGTAGGAAAGGACAGCATTGTCACTGAGGGCAGGTGTAAGTGAGGGGTGATACTAATAATTCGCATGCATCAAGCCTTCATTTGTCATGCATTACACTAAGTACTTGCATACACACAACAATCCGAAAGGTAGGCATTGTACCCTTGTACAGATGGAAATTTTGAGGCTTATAGAGGCTATCTTCCCCAAAGTGAGACTACTAGAAAGTTATGAAGCTGGGATTAAAAGTCAGAAAGGCTGGAAACGGCACCTGCTTTCCCCAGGACACCATCGGGTTTAGCTAATTTATGTTTTGCTCAGTTAATTGTCTCCCTGCTGCCCTAGAACTGGATTTATGCTTATGAGGGTGGAGTTCTTTTTATTTCTTTATTTTTTTATTTTTTCTGCAATCATCCATTATTGGGTAGAGCTCTTGTCTGTCCTGTTCTCCACAGTATCCCCAGAAGCCAGCCCTGGGCATACCACAAAGTAGACACTCAATAAATAATTGCTGAGTGAATGAACTAATGAATCAATATTGAGCTTTTATTTGACTATGTCCTATAATTTGAAATTTTCTGAACATTGAGGCTTTGGGTGATAACTAAATATGTTCATGGACAACAACTGTTAATTTTACATGTCTAAGTTATCTGAACTTTCTCTCAGAAAAATATATTTTTCCAAGCATTAGAACCTAGTAAGTTACCTGCAACTTGGGAATTGAATAAGGAAATTCCATCTTATAATGTAGGGGACACATAAAGTGAAATAATTTAAATATTTGCTAATCACTTATGTTCTCAAAGCTATTTTAGGCCTCTGCCCTTTTCAATAGCAAAGAGCTATGAATCACCTGGGATGCTTGTTTCAAATGCTGTGTAAGGGAGTCCAGAGTCTGAGAATGTGCATTTTTGGAGGTATCTCAGGTGTCTGTTACATATACAAAATTTTGAGAATGTCTGTGAGGATGTTAGGACTATTTTTACCTCCACCCCATTGGACAAAATTCCTAACAGGCTATCAAATCTGTTTCAAATCCATTGATCCTTCGGTTTACCTAAAGATTCTTTAATGGTAATCACCTCTTGGGGTCATGAGCCATATCAAATTTATCAATTTCTTCCTGCCTGTGTAAGGTAGAAACATTGTGCTTACCTAAATGGTATTCTTTCCCCAATTTTAATAGGGCAGCTACCCCATCTTACACTAACATCCCAGACCCTAGCCACTCTCACATAGGATTAAGCTAGAAGTGAGAAGATGTGGTCCAGTTCTGCCACAAGATGCTGTGTGTCCTAGGGCAGGTTGCCCAGCCTCTCTGACCCACTGTTTCCTTGTCTAAGCTGGGGCTGTGAGTGTTCACAGCCTTTTGAGTCTGCACATGCTCTAATTGGAGTCACACTATAGACAAGGATCATGTGTCCTCTCAGTCTTGTTTTTCAGCACTCAAAAGTCATGCTTCTATGATCATGAATTAGGTTCAAAAAGTGACAGAGTAAGCAGTCACAGGAATGTCAAGAGCCCTACCCCACTGAATCAATTATGACCTAAAAACTTTGGAATATAAACTTCTAAAATACACACCTATAAGATATAATTACAAAAAAAAAAAAAAAAAAAAAAAAAACTTGGGGAAATAGTTGATTGACCATACGAAAACTGGCGTGGACCTGTGAGACAACATACCTGCTGTTCTCCTCAGATTGGGAAGTGTTTCAGGGCGGGGTGCCTAGGCAGTCTACTCTTAGGGCTGTGTAATATTAAACCCAGAAAATGTCTGGGTTGCTCTGTCGACAAATATTTATTGGTAGCTACTACATGCCTGGCCCTGTAGGTGAACCCTACTGACAGACCCATTCATTCATGGAGCTAACATTCTCGTGGAGAAGAGAGGTGATAAACAATTCTAATGATGAGTCGGTGATAGGGGATAAAGGGAATCAGTGAGGGAACAGGGGACATAGGCTGGGAGGCTGGAGGAGCCCCTTATTGTCTCAACCACTTGTCCGGACGCCACATTCACAGTTGCGGAAGACGAGGCAGCGACGGTAGTGACCGCCTCAAGCCTAGACTGCACCAAGCTTGGCAGCAGCAGGGCCAGATGGAAACTGTCTTCCTGCAAAGCCAGGCTTTCCTTCACGGCCCCCGCAATGATGTTTCTTTCCCTGCCATTGTCGAGCCCTTAGACCTCAGGATCAAGGGAGGGAAAACAAGCGCTCAAGCACCCCCTCGTTGGTCCCAGGACACAGGGTCCCGTCCATCCCCCATCGCACCCCAGGGCCCAGGCAGAAGCCCGGCGGGGCGGGGCCTCGGACACGCGCCGGTGCGTCCAGCAGGTGGCAGCAGCGAGCGGCCGCGCCCCCCGCGCTGCCAACCCGCGAGCCCGCATCATGGATGTCGAGCTCTCCTATTTCGCATTGCTCGCCCTGGAATTCGAGACCCCAGACGAGGACCAGGATTCATGAATCGGCCGCAGGGGCCGGGGCAGGGGCCTCTGGCTCCCGACACTGGCCGAGAGGTGGGTTCCGGGGCGGGTCGCTGCTCCCTGAGGCCGGGCGGGGACGCGCTGCCCCCGCCCTGCCTCCCTGTGGTCCACACCCCCTTTGGGCTCCGGAGCCGCTGGGCAGGAATAGTGCGGGGTGCGCGCGAGCAGGCGCTGCCAACCCCACTTCTGCCCGGGATTCAGATCTGAGGAGCAGGAGGACGGGGCGCCGGTGTCCTGCCCCCTCCTCCTCCTTGCTCTCACCTGCGCGTATTAGTCCACGCGCCTTCAAGGCCAGTGGCTACAGCCCAGAGAGAGAAGGGACCGCAGTGGGAGAGAGAGCACCTGAGGATACAGAGCTGGCACTGGACTGCCTTTTCACCCCCCAGGTGATGAGTGAGGTTCGAAGGACGGAAGATTTAAAAAGCAGCCGGGGCCTCCGTATTGAATGAAAGACCCAGTGCAGAGACATCACCATGAACACTAGCAGTAAGTGGATCCTCCTCTCCTTTGCCATGGGAACAGGGGTGGGGGCGGGAGGTGCGGGATCCTGCGCTCGGGCCGCCTGGAAGGAGGAAGGAAGCCTGACATCTCTGGACACATGACCGTCAGGCTCCTTTCTGGTGCTTTCTGTGCTTCTTGGCAGAGGGAAAGCTTTATGACTCTGGCTTTCGTGATCATTTTGCCAATATCTTATCAGCGGCGCCGGTTGCCTCTGCTGGGAAGGCTGCTTGTCTCCTTCTAGCACTGCCTGGGAAGGCCTAGGAAGCAGTGTGTGGCCATTGTCTGACTGTGGGGGCTCTGAGGAGACCTCCCTGTACATATCTGGAAAACCATGGAGGTCCCTGCCTGCCTCAGAGGTGGCAAGAGCAGGGAGGCTGGCCTGTGGGCAGGCGGGTGGGTAGGTGGGTGTGGGCTGGCAGTGGGCTGGGAATACACAGTTTGATAAACAAATCATCCCCAGGCCACCTTTGGATCTGGAGATGGTGAAAGCTCCCGTGTGCCTGCAGCCCGGTGGGCCCAGGGCTGGTTCCTGCGTTCCTGCAGGCTCGTTAGCTATCCTTGAGAACAAGAGGACAGGAACAGTCCTTTGGCCAAGAGCTCCAACATGCCAGAGGCAACAACTGCTTGCAAAGCCAGGACCAGATATTTTGTTGCCAGGTTGGGCCTCAGCTACTGAGAATGCAGTCCGAAACACGAGAAGGCACAGTCTGTTTCTCTTCAGTGTAGTCCCTTTAGCCGTGGGCACAGCAGAGGTGTTGTGACCTGGGAGGGCACGTCTCTGTTCCAGACTCACTTTCCTGCCCTCTTGTCAGCTTGACCTGCCTAGGTCATTCCAGCATCGCTTGGGGCTGTTGAACCAGAGAACCCCTACACACAGTCACTCCTCTGGGTCTACGACTTTGTTGTCAGTCCCCTCTCTGCATCTCAGACTGCTCATCTGTACAATGAGAGGGGTCGAATTAGAAAGCCTTCTAATCTAAGAATCTACAAGATCTTTTCTTAAAAAGCTAGAGCCAAGCAGCAAGGCCAGAACTGTCAAGACCTTATTGAAACTATCCAGCCAAAACCTGCTATTTTCTCACATACCCCACCCCACCCCCACCTCCATTTCAAGACTGCTGGCATAGAAAAGAGAAAAAAAACAAAGCAAAAGCTACTGAGATGAAAATGAAATATATTTATTTACTACATATTTGTATGACTCATCTCTCTTCTGTCTTCCTTTGTGTATTACATGTCGATGCTAAGCAAGTGAGTGTGGCTGGACTCCCTCTGCCTCTTACAGCCAAAGAATTTTGCCTTTTGATTTTGACAGGCTGAAATGGTGTTTTGGCTTCATACTGGGCTTAGGAAAAGAGCAAAATCCTGTAGCCCCTATCATCTAGTGGGTCACATGTTTGCATTTGCATGTTTTCAGGCAAATAAAGATGTGAGTTGTCTGTCACTTCTCACTATCTCTAGGAAAAAAATGTATTTATGAGAGTCCTTTCCCACTAAGTGACAGAAGAGAAAGATGGCTCATCTATTTTTCAAGAAACTAAGACAAGAAACAAGCAACTGACTCTGCCCTTTTCTCTCCCTGGAATGCTAAGGAACTCACGTCCTATTAGCAATACTGAGTATTCCCGAAAGAAGGAAACACAGACTGTCTTTCTTTAAAAGAAAAAAGAAATAACCAATAGAGCTGAATATGGCAGAAGATGAGGACTGGCAAAAATGCCACTACTTTTTCTAAGCAGGGGGAGCGTGTGTATTTTGCAGTAGTGGAAAATGAACAGAGGGGAATGGCTCGGCAGCCTTGGAAGCCCCAGGTTCCCCCTAAGAGGAAGTGCTTCTCTAAACAGACACCTGGGGGACACAGCAAGCCCAAAGCTTTGGGGGCTTAACTCTATCATCATGGACGTACCTCCCAAACCCAAAAGTCTGCAAGCGCAGAGAACAGACATCAGCCCTCATAAGAAAAGGAGTAGCAGAGTCATAGGGCGATACGGATAGGGCATTGGCAGGGAGTCCTTGGGTGATCTGACTGAGCAAAAAAGCTCCCCGTGGATGTGTGAAATTCTTAACTTGATCCTCATGCCTGATATTTTCCCTAATAGAAACTCTTGCTTAGTTTTTCTTTCACTTTTATTAATTTAGTCTCACTCTCTACCAGCCACCGTGCTAAGCACTCCCCTGAGCTCACCAGACTGTCCCACCAAACCTGTGAGATGGGTATTTATTAGCGGTGCCGGTAAAATTGGGTAAAATTTCACCAATTTTATGGGCGAAAATTTGAAGCTGTGCTCAGAAACGTTGTAGCTAATGCTCAGTGGCTTCTTCAAGTCATGCATTTTATTGTTGGATTGTGAAAGCTACTTGGATATATAACACGTCTGACACTGAGTACAACTCCTAATCAATGGTTCAAATGTCGACGCTGAAATAGAGGCAAAGTGTGAAATTACAGTCATCCCTTTGTACACGTGGGGATTGGTAAAATTGTGCATACTCAAGTCCTGCAGCTGGCCCTGTGGAACCGGCTTATACGAAGAGTTAGCCCTCTGTGTAGGCAGGTCTCAAATTCTGCAAATACTGTATTTTGTTTTAAATTGCAACTTTTATTTTAGATTCAGAAGGTACATGTGCAGGTTTTGTTACATGAGTATATTGCATGATGCTGAGCTTTGAGATACACGTGTTTCTATGACCCAGGTTCAGAACATAGTACCCAATGGTTTTTTAACTCTTGCTCCCCTCCCTCCCTTCCCCGTCTAGTAGTCCCCAGTGTCTATTGTTGCCATCTTTATGTCTGAGTACTCAGTGTTTAGCTCCCACTTATAAGTGAGAATGTATGGTATTTGGTTTTATGTTCCTGAATTAATTTACTTAGGATAATGCCCTGCAGCTGTATCCACGTTGCTGCAAAAGACATAATTTTGTTCTTTTTATGGGTGTGTAGTATTCCATGGTGTATATGTACTACATTTTCTTTACCCAGTTTACTGTTGATAGACACCTAGGTTGATTCCATATCTTTATTATTGTGAATAGTGCTGCACATGAGTATGTGTGTCTTTTTGGCAGGACAATTTATTTTCTTTTGGATATATACCCAGTACTGGGATTGCTAGGTCAAATGGTATTTCTGTTTTAAGTTCTTTGAGAAATCTCCAAACTGCTTTTCACAGTGGCTGAACTAATTTACTTTTTTGGCCACTTGTATGTCTTTTT